>NC_059137.1:35691358-35858858 GCF_020740605.2 Lemur catta | reverse complement strand
TGTTTATTGAAATTTTATACTCTTATTTACCATGTGCCCTTTTAAACACTGGGGTTCATGAACCATTACTATAATTTTCCTCTTAAATGACTTGATCTGCAGATAGGTGTTACCATACGTACCCAAATATTTCCTGTTTACTCCTGCAAAATTAGAACAATAGTACCTATTTCAAAGATTTCCTGAGGATCGAGATAAACTATATTATCACCTAGCACAGTAATTGGCAGTATATGGTACTTAGTAAATGTTTTTTCCTCCTTCTTTTCTAATTTCTCATAAAGCATCTGCTTAAAACTCTATTTAGAATTCTCAAAAGTTGCCAGTAAGCATCATAGTCATAGTTTCTGGAAACTACTTTTGGGGCATTTATGAAAATTGTGGCATTTGCTTTCTTATGATTAGCCTAGATGCTGGAAAAATTGCAGGAATGAATAGTATTAAATTATAATTTTTTAAAATGTAAAAACATGGCTTTTGTGCAAATATAAAATGAACAGAGGTCAAAGATTTTATTCAACTCATTAATTGATGAGAGTACTAGTAAGATGTTAAGACTGTTTCAAAAGAAAATTTAAGGAACAGAGGCAATGAAAAAAGATAAGATGGTTTGCTAATAGATGCAAAACTGGTTAATATAGTGCAATAAAATGTAATGTTTGGGGTTCTCTTTTCTGTGGAGGAGAAATCAAATGTGTCTTTATCGGACAAAATTTATTTGCATAATTACGGACAAGAATTTGCATTACTATCAGTAAGTGCAAGCTTACTTCAATTCCTACAGACTTGTAAACCAGCCTAGTCAATAAGAAATCAGTCAAATTGCACAACCCTATAGAATCAGAAAATTCCAGAGATTCCAGTTGGCAATGATAAGAATTACTCTGAAAGAAAAACTAGTAATCTCCTTTGCCCATTTCCATATCTTGGACAGTTTTCCCTGATAATCCTTATACATTTAGAATGTTGTCTAGGAGGAGGAGGCCTTGGAATTTTCTTACTCTGGATTGTGGGACCACAAAGTCAGCCTGGGGTAGCCTAGATCTATATACCTGGGCTCCTATCATAGCCAGTTTCTTACTCCCACTCACTGGGGCATAATAGGGATTAAGCAGAGGGTGCTCGGGCAGCCAGTTTCACCATTAACCATTTTGTTTCTATATTTGGCAGTCTAGGGGCTAGCTGTCCATTATGTAAGGCCTCTCTGTCTTATTCAGTTTTGTGTTGCTATAACAGAATACCACAGTCTGGGTAAGTTATAAAGGACAGAAATTTATTTCTCACAGTTCTGAAGGCCAGAAAGTCCAAGACCAAGCATCTGGTGAGGGCCTTCCTTCTGAGTCATCCCATGTTGAAAGGCCAAAGGGCAAGAGACTGTGCGTGCAAGGAGCAAAAGGAGGCCAAACTCACTTTTATAACAGCCCACTCTCACAATAACCCACTCTCACAAGAATGACATTAATCCATTCATGAGAGCAGACCCTTCATAACCTAATCACCCCTTATGAGGCCCCACCTCCCAACAGTATTGTATTGGGGATTAAACTTCCAACACATGAACCTTGGGAGTCACATTCAAACCACAGCAGCTTCCCTCCAAAAACTGCTCCAGCAGGCTTTCCAGACTATTCTCCTACTTGCAAACCCGCAACCCTTCTCCATTGCAAACCTTTAACTCAAACGAATGAAATAATTAATATAGCCTTAAATTTATAAAACTGTATGGTTTGCTAAACAATTAAACATGTACTACCTTGAAATATCTCTTGTATCACATTTTTAAACTTGTCTACAATTTTAAAAGTTGTTCTTATTTCTTGTGTTTTCAATTAAGTTGTACTTCTTTGATAGTAGAAACCATTCCCCTTTATCACCACCCAATATTAGGTGTTATATAAATATTTGTTGATTGCAGAGCTAAACAGAAGGTGTTAGAATAGAGTCCCTTCCTGCTCAGAAAAATTCTTTGACTTTCCATTGCCTTCAGAATAATGTGCATACACCTTGCTAGAAATCCCAAGCTCCCCCTCAATATTGTCCATTCCTCATGCCTGGCCAAATGCTTACTCCCAAACATTTATTTTTGCATCTCTTTATCTACTCTGCCAACTTGGAATGCTCTTTTACTGCACCTTCAGGGCTTAATTGAAATGCCATCTCTTCCATGAAGCCTTCCCTAATTCCTCTAGATAGACGTTATCATGTTACTTGCCTTGTTCTCTAAACATCTCCTCTAGTGAGATGAGGCAGGGTGCAGGCTGTAGAGCCCAACTGCCTGAATTCACTTATTGTTTGTGATTTTTGGTAAGTTACTACTGTAGGAGACCAGAATATGCCACCCCAAAGTATGCCACTTTTAGCATAAGCACTATTTTGAGCTGATTATTATGAGAAAATGCAGACCCAGAGGAAGCTCTGAAAACAGAGTAGAAATAATCCTTTTGTAAGGGAAATTTAACCTATAAAAGAAATCTCCATTTGTAAATGTGTCTTCCTTTCTGTATCAGGAAGAGAAGGATGACTCTAAATCACTAGAAACTCTTCTTTCTCCAGGCATGGTGGTTCATGCCTGTAATTCTAGCACTTTGAGAGGCCAAGGTTGGAGGATAACTTGAGGTCAGGAGTTTGAAAACAGCCTAAACAACATAGTGAGACCCCTGTCTCTACAAAAGAATAGAAAAATTAGCCAGGCATGGTGGTGCATGCCTGTAGTCCCAGTTACTTAGGAGGCTGAGGCAGGAGGATCGCTTGTGCCCAGGAGTTTGAGGTTGCAGAAAGCCACAGCACTGCACTCCAGCCTAGGTGAAAGAGTGAGACCGTGTCTCAAAAAGAAAAGAAGAACTCTTTTTTCTCTGTTCTACAAATGATGGTATTTATGCCTGCATTCAAAGCCACCTCTTTCAGATTTATTAATTTCTCTGGATATCATGGATACCTGAGGGATACATGTTATTAAACTTCTATTTGATTTTCTCTTGTTAATCTGTCTTTTGTTATAGGGATCTGTCCTAACTAAGAACTACAGTGCTAAACCATTCTGTGCCTGAATTTTCTAACATAAATTTGGAGAGAATACTACTGCTCACATCATAGGGTTTTTGTGATGATTAATACATGTAAAACATTTAGAAGAGCCCAATAAGAGTTAGTTGTTATTATTATTCCTTTTGGATGCTCTCATAATTCTTTACTAGTGCCTGTTTCAGAGTTCTTAGTTCATTCTGGGTTATATGTATTTTATTTACTTATTTCTGTCTCCATCACTGAAGTAAGCTCTTTAAGGGATGTTTAAGGAACAACTGGTGAGTGAATGAACAAATTAAAGACTTTTTGCTCATAGAATGTGGGATTTTTTTGTGCGTGTGCCAAAATATCACATTGAAGGATTTTTTTTAAACCACCAAACCTATGAAATGAGCTTTTATTTTACAATTTCAGGCAACTGTTTGATCCGAAGTGTAATGTTTGGATATCCCTGAAACTTCCTATGGCACCAGGATCTTTACTATAGAAATAATCTTTGGTATATTTGTTTTCTGGGTGTAAGTCAGAGTAGTAACTTGATAGTTTGTCTTGCCTCCTAAAATTCATGCAGACAGTTTTTTCCTAGTAAAAGCCCTAGGCTGGACAGTAGGTCTCTTATCACTAGCGAGTTATGTTACCTAGCGCAAGTCACTTCTACAATCTTGAGTTCTATTTCCTCTTTTTTTTTTTTTATTTCAGGATATGATGAGAGTACAAACGTTTTAGTTACATTTTATGTCTTTGCCTCACCCAAGCGAGGATTAGAGGCATGCCCTTCCCCTCTACGATGCTCACCGTGTCCACTATTTCTTCATTTTTAAAAGGAGGTGAGGCCGGGCACGGTGCCTCACACCTGTAATTCTCGCACTCTGGGAGGCCAAGGCGGGAGGATTGCTCGAAGTCAGGAGTTCGAGACCAGCCTGAGCAAGAGCGAGACCCCCGTCTCTACTAAAAATAGAAAGAAATTATCTGGCCAACTAAAAATATATATAGGGAAAAAAAAAAGGCTGCACTGTATTACTGTCTTTATGCCTTCCCTGCCCCGGTATAAAATTAGTCCATGCAGAAGCAAAGTGCCATTTAAGGTGTAGATGACGTCAGCCGTTTCCAGGGGCGGCACTTAGCGGGTATTGAGTATCGTGAACTCTGCAGGTGAGTTTCCATGTTGCAAGAAAAACCAGCTGCCTCCGGCTTTTAAGAATTTTAACCAACCATCTAAAACACTTTGCATTTTAGTTTCCATTACGTACTGGGTTTTGAATCATAGGAGGAAATTTCTCTGAAGAGAAATTATTCCCATTCAAGATTTTATCAGAAGTTAATCCCGGCCAGGCAACCTCATGCATAGATGGAGCCGACCTTAGTTTAAACGTGGCCTCTGTGTTGCCTTTGTGTTGCCCAGTCACTTTCCAGACTAGAGGATGTGGTGTCAAAAAAAGGTGTAAAATAAATGCTTTGCAGCCTTTTCCTGCCCTTAGATTTGATATCATTGACGTAGGAGCTGCATAAGTAGCAGTTTTAAAAAAAAAGAATGTAGGTAACAAACTATGGTGTCTTAGAGACACCTGTAACTGTCACAACTAGAATCTCAAAATACTTTCATATCACAGTACTCTTGTTTCAGATACCTCAAAATATCTTACACTCATCACTTCTCCAAAATCAGTTATTAGACCTCCTGCAGATCTTGTAATTGAATGCATTAATAAAGTAACATTTATTTTCCATATCTCAAATTTGTTTACGTTTTGATGGCTATATTTCAATATAGTTGGTTCCATCCTTTGTGTTTGTTTATGAGTAGAGACATTACTCTGAGAAGCAGTCCCTAGACTTCACCAGCCTGGGGAAGGAGTAAGTTCAGGGCACACAAAAAGGTTCAGAACCGACAAAGGCAGCTGCCCAACGGGAGGCTCTGAAAACACAGGCTGTGTCAAGTTCCGTTTCTACATCCTTTTCAGAAGACACAAAGCCGCTTTGTTGCCCATGTCTGCTGCCCTCTAAAGTTGGCTGAGGGCCAACTTAGAGAACAGGATGATGATGTGGGAGAGGAGAGGGTGGAGGGCACGGAGGCATGCAGAGGAGAAAGGTCACGGCCGACCCACCCACCCCACCCCCAACACGTGGGCGCTGGGCCGGGAGGCCTGGGGGTCTGTGGGGAACCCCTCGGCCAGCACCTGCCAGCTGCTTGGACTTCTAACTCCCAGCCCACCAGGGCCACCCTGCCTGTTGAAAAATTCTCAGACCCCAAACATCTTTCCCTCAAGAAGATAAAGATGAACTTTATGGTCTTTATCTGATGACTCTACTGATATTACTCATTATACTGATAACGAGCCAAAGCTCAGCCCTCAACGCTCACTGGAACTCTGCAGTTTCCCTGTTTCATTAAGAAGGCTACTGTCGGTCTGGCCAGGCAGCAAGGACACATGGACACTTGGGGATGGGTGGGAGTGGCCGGGAGCCAACAGGAGGGCTTGCGGAGCGGAGGGCAGAGGCAGTGTGAGGCTGGCTGCCCTGATCTCTGGGAGGGCAGAACTCCAGGCCATAGAGCTTCATCTTGGGATTTATTGCACCAGGAATATTTCCCTGAGTAGCCCCAGCTACGTTGTAGATTGACGAGAAGTGGGGGTTGTAGGAAGATAATTGCAGTGCGGACAGAGCCTCAGGTTTCTTATTTGGTAAAGGGGGTGTCTAAAGAGGTGCATATCAAGTAAAGAGTGCACCTTTCGTTTTTTGTAGGGACCCAATGCTGTAAACAAGCCAAGCCCATTTACTTGCCGAAGGGTGGATAGACACTTGCTGGTTGGGGGAAGATTAAGGAAGAAAAAGTCCCCTTGCTCCCCACCACCCACATGAATACCGCTTGGAACAGCTCCTGAATGGCTGGGGGACAGAAAGCGGTTGGTTTTAACAGCACCGACCACAGCTACCATTTATGATGTGCCTGCTACATGTTACTGTTGTTTCATTAAATCCCCCACAACAGTGTTACGAGGTAGGAACCATTCAACTCGTTTTTCACAATAGTAAAATAAGGCTTAGCGAGATTAAGAAATTTGCTTCTACTATACATCCTTCCTTCTAAATTGATTTTGTGATTGAAAAATGCCTGTTTTTTCCTTTTGTTTGTTTATTTATTTAGTGCCTTGAGCGTGAAGAGATTTTAATCTCTTTCTAATTAACAAGCACAGTGAGGGTGAGGCAAGGCACACCCAAGCTGTTAAGGTGTGTGGTGTCATTGAGCCACACCTGGGTCCCAGCCCAGGCCTATCTCTAACCCCCTGCTTGACCTTGGGTAACTCCCTTTTCCCAAGGCGTCTCAGTTTCCTTATTGGTAAGTTCACCCCCAGCTGAAGATGAGCGGCCTGGGGAGGAAGGAAGAAGGGTGGCTGGAAAGCAAGTAGGCAGGTGGGCACAGTCTGGGAGTGAGGCCGAGGCAGGGAGAACGAGTGAGCAATGAGGCTCTGAAGGGTGGCTGAGTCCTGGCCTGGGAGAGACAGGGTTCAAAGCAGGCACTGGTGTAGGGACTGATCCCTGGTCCTGCTCGGAGACCTGTTCCCTGTCCTGGCCTGAAGCCCTCTCCTGGGTATGGTCAGGCAGAGAATAGAAGCGTTCTTCCGGCACTGGCGCCTCTCCTGCAGCAGGAGAAAGGACTTGTGGGCTGTAGTCCTGCCCAGCCGGTTCTGTGTTTAAATGTTTAAACGTAGTTCTCTGTTTAAATGAAGGAGGAGGGGAAGAGGGGTGGAAAGCAAGTCCTTCTGGTAGCTTTAATTAATTTCTAATATGCTGTCTTTAGATATCTTTTCTGCTATTACAAATAAAATATACTTATTGTAAAATATTCAAACATCACAAAAATCTGAAATTACTGGAAGTAATGTTTCACCGGTGCTACCCCCAAAGCAAACCACTAATTTCTATGCACTCTTTGTATGTGCTTTTTCAGTCCTTTATTTTCCCTTTTTTTTTTTTTTTTGGTAATGTAGGAACATGTTTATCTTGGACAATATAGAAGTATTTGGATTAAAATATCAGAGAGCTCAGCTTCCACTCCCTTCAACTGCTAGAGCACTAACGGCAGTGGGAAGGCAGCTTCCCGAGGCCGGGGCAGGCCAGCCTGCCCACAGCCCCTGCCTCTCCACGAATGGGGCAGGTCCTCCCACCTCCCGGGGGGGTGGTGGGGAGGTGAGGGGAGGCCCCAGCACTCCACTAACTCTTCAACCCCTCTGTCCTTGGATAGGTGGGATAGGGGTGAATATTAATGCCGGTAGATCTGGTTTCATGCTATCTTAGCATATCCCCATATGTGGTCCAGTCCCTCCCTTGGGATGTCGGAGAACTAAGCATGTATTATTCATGAGACCTCAGACTTTGAGGTCTCAGCTGAAATGGAGACAAATAATCCCATCTTAATGTCCAGTCACATATAACTATACCATCATTTATTTAACCAGTTTTTATTGATCGACATCGAGATTGTATCCTGTGTGTGTGTGTGTGTGTGTGTGTGTGTGTGTGTGTGTGTGAGTGTGTGTGTGTGCATGCCCCGAAGCAAGCCCCCACGGGCTATTACAAAGAATGCCTTGGGCAGGCTTTTAATTTGGCTGCTGATTCGGGTGAAGGATTGTCCTTTTGGCCTCCCTAGATTGTCTAACCAGTCCTCGAACAGGTCCCCCTGCCCTGCTTCTCACACGGGGAGAAGCTTGCCCCGGACATACCCAATATATGCCACAGGGCTATAAGAGCATCACATTTACTTAAATGTTTTGGTTAAAAAGGGGGCTGTAACATAATTATTAAGTACTCAATACAAGAGGGATATCTTGGAAGCCGTCTGGGTATTACTCTGTGGCAGTGAGCTGCTTGGGCCTTTCTAATTTGATTTCATGAGTGAAAAATGCCTGTTCTTTCCTTTTGTTTGTTTATTTATTTATTTGCGTCCGAGCTGGAAGAGATTTTAATCTCTTTCTAATCAGCAAGCACAGTGAGGGTGAGGCAAGGCACACACAAGCTGTTAAAGTGTAGGTGTCATTTAGAGCACACCTGGGTCCCAGCCCAGGCCCGTCTCTAACCCGCTGATTGACCTTGGGTAGCTCCAGGCCTGGAGGTGGCATCAGTCATTTCACAGTCATTCTCCTATGCCCCCAGGAATGTTTTGGAAGGACATCTTGAAAGGTACTGCCCGTGGTAGCCAGCCTCCAAGATGGTCCCAGTGATTCTGGCCTCCCACGTTGATCTTGGTATCCACACCCTTGGGTAGTCCCTTTCCACATTGTACTAGGGTTGGTCTGTGTGACCAATAGAATATGGCAGAAGGGATGGAAAGTCACCTCCAAGATTAGGTCATAAGGTTACTAGGTTGGGGGAACAAGGGAGTAGATACTGGTAGGCAATGAAAAATGTTCTTTAGACAAAATATCTAGATCCACAAACCGAAGCACCTAGTCCAAGAAAAATGTTGCATTTTTTGTTTTAGAAGAAACTGAATATTGTAGTGATCTTTTATTAGTAGGAAGCACAAGAATTGATTTTTCATTCAATTCTGGATTTCAGGTATCTATCACTAGTATGTGACTGATTCCAGAATCTTCTTTCCAGACCTTTGGAGGGCGTCTTTAGTCTGTTAGGGAAGGTGTGCACAGGAAAGGCATCAGTTAAGAGCCTGCCATGTGGGTAGTTAGCACTTTCACTTCCACTAAATTATTTTAGTCTCTTTGCTTCTGTGAAATATCTTATCCCCACCTGATAAATGAGGAAATGCCCAAAGAGATTAAGCAGATTACCCACACTTAGCTAATTAGTGGCACATTCCCAGTATTAATTACGATTCTCAATAAACTGGAGTTAAGTTAGCTAAGTCAAAGCACAGGAAGTTTGTCATAAGGACCCCAGGGTGTCTCATGGAGCTGAAGGGCTGAGGTGCTATCAGGGTTCTCTCCTCTCACCTCTGTTCTCTCTGTTTCTGCTTCACTCCTCTCTCTTCCCACAGACAGCCTTCCTCTGCTTCTCTAGGCCTTGCAGCAGAAAAAGTGGCCACTGATGTCACTGACCTTTTCTTTCTCCCTCAGTTCTAAAATCCTGGAGAAGTGCACCTGTTGGCACAGGGGCTGAGTCATGTTACACAAGATGGCTGCTGCCCCGGCCCTGCTCTGGGTGAGAGTCAGTTCAATAGGGTCATTAGGAGCTGAGTGGATAGCCCAGAAGTGGCACTAGCTTTGCAGACCAACAGTAGGGAGCAAACTTCCGTGAGCTCAGCCAGGGACTTCAGCAGGGGTGTTGCTGTGGAAGGAGCCGTGAGCCCACAACTTCTACTGGCTGCCTACTTTTTCTCTCACTGTGGGCGTTTTGTCCAAGTAGCTCCTGCAGCTGTTTACTGTACAATTCGCAAAGCACATTGAGAACCCTTAATGAAATAGCTTCCTGGGACCACAAAGTGTCCCTCTACATCTCTGTGAGGTGAAATCTGGGGCATCTCCTCCAGTGTGGCTTTTGGTTCCTGGTTGGGTTTGGGTGGTGGATTCCCATGAAGAGTCATGAGGAACAGTCCCTGTGGGACAGGCAGGGCCCTCTCTGGACAGTGGGCCCCACTGGAGCCTTGGTGGTCAAGGAGCTGATGGTATTTGTGCTCTATGCACAGGCCAGTGCTTGTTCCTGATTGTGGTCTCCTTATGCTTGTGGTATGTGGGGTGCGGCTCTCACCATGCCTCGGTTAACAGTGATTTGAACCTAATTCATTCGATACACAGATCCAAGAAGGGTGTGTATTACCCTAGAATTGGGAGTGTTATGGCAGCCCCAGCAGCTTTTCTTTGGCAGAGTCTTTCAGTCTCTGCCAGGAACTGCGGTGCATCACTCAGCGCCAGGCAGAGCCATGTCCAGATCAGCAGGCTCCAGGTCCCAAAGAAAGTGAAGTTGGCCAGAGGCCCCCAGCCAGTGCAGGGATGGCAGAGGCGGCTCCTCACAGCCCCTGCGGGTCTTTCCAAAGAAGCCTTGCACCCTGGATCCGATCTGGAAGGGAGGAATATTCTTCCAGCAGTGGAAGGAGTAGTGTTCTCCTAAAAAGGAGACTTCCTTCTGAGGCCTCCTGAAGTCAGCCTTGTCTTAGCTCCACAATTAAATGCTCCTAACGCCCGATGGCCCAGGCTTCTCTGAAGTGCCAGACCAGGTCGTCCAAACTGTCCGCCGGCCGTCTGCCCTTCTGTTGCCCCAGGCACTTCCCAGGATGCAAAGCCCAGGTCCTCATCATTCACACATACTCTTCTCTCCCCCCTTACTCTGTTCAACACCCATTCCTCCTCTAATATTCACTCCTTGGGTGATTGTTCCCACCAGCCACCTAACCATCAAGCCCAGGAGTTATTCTCCACTCCATTTAAGAAACATTTATTCGGCCCCTACCATGTGCCAGGTCCTGTGCTAGGCCCTAGAGGTAAAGACACGAGTCAGTGTAGGCACAGAAGCTCACAGGCTAGTGGGAAACACAAGCACAAGTGATGATTACACCCCGGGGAAGGGAAATAAGAACTTGGCAAGGTCACGACAGGAGACGGGGTGGAACGTCTTGCTCACCGGTTTATGAGGTTCAGGGAAGGTTTCCTAGAAGAGGTGATACCAGAGTTGAGTCAGGAGAGAAGGGAGAGGAGGGGCGGAAGAGGCCTCCCAGGCAGGGGTGTGTGGGGCACAGTGTGTCTGGGGGACTGTGAGCAGCTGATGCTGCTGGAGTGTAACACGCAGCACAGAGGAGTTTTGAGAGTTCAGGCCGGAGCCATAATCAGATCCCGATTAAGAAGGCTTTCACTGAACTGGGCGCGGTGGGTCACACCTGGAATCCCAGTACTTTCGGGAAGCTGAGGCAGGAGGAAGCTGAGACCAGGAGTTCAAGGCTGCCGTGAGCTATGATGATACCACTGCACTGCAACGTGGGCAAGAGAGCAAGACCCTGTCTCAAAAAAAAAAAAAAAAAAAGAGAAAAGAAGGCTTTGTTGGGAAGAGGAGCATGGGGAGCATCTAATAAGATTGGACTTTGTCCAATGGAAATGGAGAGCCATGTAAGAGTTTGGAGCTGTGGGTGGGAGTGGGTGGCGAGGGAGCCCTTATCAGATTTGTAGTTTGAATGAAATCCCCAGGAGGCTGTGTGGAGAGGTTTGAATCTGAAAGTGGGGGATACACAGCAGGAAGCAAGATCATAAAAAGGCAGGAGATGATGAGACCTGAAGAGGGCTATGGAGGAAGGGGAGAGAAAAGAACAATTCACCAGGAGGAGGAAGATGAATGAGTCAAGGATGGCTTTCTTGTTTCTGGCTGGGGTATTGGGTAGAACTAGAGAATACAGGAGAAACAAGTTTTGCGGGAAATTTGATGAGTTCATATTTGGATATATTGAGTTTGAGCCTACAGGATATTCAGGAGGGGAATTTCAGGAAATGAACAAGTTGACTCAGTAGGAGAGTATGCAGTCACTCCGGGGAGAGCACGCAGAATGGAGAAACAGAGGGTGAGGAACCTATCCCAGGGAGCCCTAATGTTAAAGCGTGAGCCAGACAAGAGAAACCCAGGTAGGAGAGAATGAACACAGAAAGAAACAAGGAGGATAGAGTGAGCAGAGTACCATGAAAGCCAAAGGGATGCAGCTGTGAGATGTGTGTTAAGGAATGAGGAGAAATGAGCAGAGTCACATACCGCAGAGAAGTCCAGTAAGGCAAAGGCTGGAAAATGTTCTTTGGACCGGACGTTTGGGAAGCCATTGATAAACTTGTGATTGGTAGGAGCAGCCCCTGGTGGGTGTAGTAGCCCCGATTTCACTGTCCCCTTGTGTATGTGGAAGGAGCACGGGAGTAGAATTCATATGCAGGGATCAATTTTGCTCAATATAGAGGAAGCCTGATTTTAAAGCTAAGCAGAGTTGCATTTTAGAATATAACTGAAGAAAGAAAACAAACCATTTAAACTTTTGGAGGCCCCACTCTGTAGAGAATAAACACAACATAGCTCAAGAAGGAATGAGTACCTGAGCTGTAGCGATTCTGTACTATTCTGCCAGGTTTCTAATGTATGATTCCATGAATAAAAGCAGCTCAAAAGCACATTTTGGACATTTATAACTGTATCTATCCTGACTCATGCTTTAAAAGGCTAGTACTGTATTTGGAACTTGGTTTTTGAACAACAGTGCGCCCTGGTGTAGATGTTAGGCATAAATACTTTCATTAGCTCTGATACTCTGTTTAACTCAAAAAGCAGGTTCAAAACAGATGTTTTGAGATGGGAAAGTGCTTGATTTAGGGAGCTTGTTTAGGTTTTATGTTTCACAACATCTGCAGGCATCATATGGGTATGGCTCATTTAAGATAAAAATTCACTTGCCCTTGTGCATTGTATAACCATGCTTCTATTAAGTGGGTTACAAAGTGGGGCCTACCACTTATTTTTTTAAAATAAAGTTTATAAAATTATAAATATAGAAAATTGAACAGTGAAATCTCCAAATTCAACCACTTGTGTAACCAAGCACATAGCTCGATAAACAGAAAATTACTGACAGTCCAGGTGCCCTCCTTGTGCCCCCTGTGGTCACTACCACTCCTGTCGAGGGCAATCACTATCATGGCTTCTCATATCATAGATCAATTTCGCTTGTTTTTGAACTTTCTATAATTTCTGAGATTATTCTCACAAATGGAGAGTATACTCTTTTTTGTTTCATTCAGTATATTAGCGAGATTCATGCATGTTGCTCCGTGTATTCTCTTACTGCATAAAAACCATTGTAAAGCTCCACCATAATCTATCAGTTTTATAGTCAATGAACATTTGGGTTCTTTCCAGTTTGGGGCTGTTACAATCTGCTATGAACATTCTTGTACTTGCCTTTTGGTGCCTATCTGCTTGCATTTATACTGGGTCTATACCTAGGAGAGGAATTAGTGGGTTATAGGGTGGCTTAACTTTAGGAGATAATGTCAACTAGTTTTCTAAATTGGTTGTTCCAATTTCTATTTCTATCAGCAGTGAAGGAGAATTACCAACACATGGTATTGTTACTCTTTGTAATTATAGATTATGGTGGGTATATATGTCATTGTGCATTTTAAAGTCAGCTTTATTAATATGTTACTTGGGAGGCTAAGGTGGGAGGATCGCTTGGGACCAAGAGTTTGACACTGCAGTGAGCTATGACTGTGCCACTGCACTCCAGCCTGGGCAACAGAGTGAGACCCCTGTCTCTAAAAAAGAAAAAAAAAAGATATAATTCATGTATCATACAATTCACCCACTTACACTGTACAATTCAGTGCCTTTCAATATATTCAAAGTTGTCATCCATCACTATAATTAATTTTAGAATACTTTCATTACCGCCAAAGAAACCACACACCTCTTAGCCATCACCCTCAACTCTAGTATCCCTTCAGCCCTAGTCAACCACCAATCTACTGTCTCTGTAGATTTGAAAATTCTCAACATTTCATATAAATGGAATCATACAAAATGTGGCCTTGTGTGTCTGGCTTCATTTAGCATAAATGTTTTCAAGGTTCATCAGATTTTTTTTTAAATGTTTTTATTTTTGTGTGTGTTTTTTTTTTTTGTTGTTTGTTTTTTTTAGACAGTGTCTCGCTTTGTTGCCCAGGTTAGAGTGAGTGCCGTGGCATCAGCCTAGCTCACAGCAACCTGAAACTCCTGGGCTCAAGTGATCCTCCTGCCTCAGCCTCCCGAGTAGTTGGGACTACAGGCATGTGCCATCATGCCCAGCTAATATTTTCTATATATTTTTAGTTGTCCAGCTGATTTCTTCCTACTTTTAGTAGAGACGGGGTCTTGCTCCTGCTCAGGCTGGTCTTGAACTCCTGAGCTCAAACCATCCACCCGCCTCGGCCTCCCAGAATGCTAGGATTACAGGCGTGAGCCACCACACCTGGCCTATTCATCTGTTTTTTTAAAAGTCCTATTTGCTCACTTAACTGATGGGACATTTCATAGTTAACATGGACATACTACAAAGTGGCACTATCCTAAACCAGTCTGAGAGAGCATGACTGTGGTCTATCTTTGTCTGTAGTAATGAGAGAGAGCTTCTTTAACTTCTAGGTCAAATTATTTTGGTCATGCTTTATGGTAAGAATTTCTGGAGTCTTGAGTTCATTTGTTGGAACAGACCCAAATGATTTCCCGAGTTGGAACAAATCTGGCTTTTCCTACAGGTACCCCTACCGCTGATCCTATTGCTGACATCTATGTGGAGGCATGGTGCTTTCCATCCAGTTGAAGACAAAGACACATGGCAGGTGGCCATGTGAAGACAGAGGCAGAGATTGGAGTTATATTTCTGCAAGCCAAGGAATTCCAAGGGTTACCAGCAGCCACGATAAGCTAGGAGAGAGGCAAGGAACATACCTCTCCTCAGAGCCTCCAGAGAAAACCGACCCTGTCAACACCTTGATTTTGAACTTCTGGAATTTGTGCTAATTTGTTATGACAGCCCTAAGAAACTAATAAACTGAATACCTGGACTCCTGATCCTGTAGCTGGCATAAGCTGGTGCTCAGCAGAAGCTTGTGGAGCAGTCTGAGGCTGTGGATGTTCCTTAGAAGAATCTGGATCTTTGTGTGTGTGTAGAACAGAAAATAACTGATGAGCTCACTTTTCCCCTTCTGATGCTTCCCCAATTAAAATTTAGGTAGTCTGGATTAGATAGATGGTCCCAGTTTTTTGCAGATATTAAGATTAAATGAGATCTACTTTCCTGTTTAATGGTATCAGGACTGGGGTATTTTGAGTGTGAATCACCATAGATAGTAATACTTTTTTATTGGAAAAGGTGGCCTTGTTTTCGTAGACAGTCAAAGTTATTTTCCTCTGATTAGCTGAAGTCCAGTATTAATGTCCAAAAGCAGAAGAGAAACAGAACCAAGCAGAATGTGTGGATACTATACTGCTTGCACTGACTACAAAAATATTTATCATACCAGGATTGTTTGCATTGTCAGAAACCTATCTCAGCACACATTTGGAGAACTCGTATCAGAACATATACAGTAACTACCAGGAAGACTGGATAACATAAAAATGGCCCTTATTCAGGCCTAAAAGGACCAGGACAATAGGAAGAGAGGCTACTACATTGCAAACCTACAAGTTTACTACTAAAGAGACAGGCTGTGGGGAAGGGATTCTGACACTGGAAGGAAGACTAAGGTGGCTTGTTAACATGTTCACTGTGCACACTGCTGGGTATGGGGCTACAGATTATCAGCCAGCCACCATGCTTTGTTTCCATGTGAAGACCAAGAACCAGAGGTTTGAAGGGGATGTGGGTTCCTTTTTCATGAACAATTTACTTCCTCTCTATAATGGGAAAACATCCATACTGATTCTGCAGCACATTTTCAGATTGTAAGGTGACATTCAATATTCCTGGCTGTCACTATGTGGACGTTTTTTCTTCCAGTCTTTCCCCTGTATTTCCTGTCAGTTTGAGGCAGAGAGCCACATAAAAAAGGTTAGAGCAATCTCAAGAGGAAATCACTCCATCATCTCAAAGTCGGTTTCAAGCTTTCTACCCTCAATTTTTCAGAATGCTAAATTTTATTATTGCCCAATTATTTTAAATAGTTATGCATCTGAAGGTGCTAAGCAAATATATGATTTGGAAAGTCACGGACAAACGGAGTTTGTTCTTGAATGTTATCTAGGGCAGCTACATATACGAGGTTCACAGTAATTAAGCCTTTTTAAATGAGTTTTACATATCACAGCAACAAAAGTTACATTGAACTATAGAGTAAAATGTTTTTTTAATCATACTATAGTTAAGGCACACAATGGCAAAATTAAGAAGTTCTGGGATATCATGAGTAACGGTCAATTCTTTAGAAACCAGATACCCTGGTATTGCTCTGGTTTAGACCTGTGATATCCAACATGGTGGCCACCACCCACATGTGGCTAGTCCAAATTGAGATGGGCTGTAAATGCAATATACACACTGGATTTTGGACACTTGGTATGAGAAAATACAAAGTATCTCAATAACTTGTAATATCAAATACATATTGAAATATTTTGTATATGTTGGATTGCATAAAATATATTAAAAATAACTTCAACCATTTTTTACTTTTTAATATGGATACTAAAAAATTTTAAATTATTTATGTGGCTAATTGTACACTGGACAACATTGTCTAGCCAATTCATTAAAGTGCATCAGAGACCTGGAACACTTGGCTGTGAAGTGATCACATTTGTAAGAATTTTATCCTCTGTTGCAAATGGGGGCTTAAGAACTAATTGTACCCAGTGATGGTTATTACCACATTTGAAACACTTGTGGATTAGTATCATCAAAGCATACTATGTTGCTAGAATAACATTAAAAAGACTTTAAAGGGAAATAAATTAGCCAGGATGAAGTCCTGACGTCTTATTTAAGGACCTCTGAAGCTCACCAAAATATGTTCTGAAGATCCAGTGGCTTTTTAGGACAGCTCTCTTCCAGGCAGTGACTCAGGGGTGCCTCCACCCTGGCAGAGGAAAAAAGAGCTGGCTTTTTTATGCTCCCACATGGAAAGGCCACATAGTATACTATAAGGCCTTGGCCAGAATCAGCCACATGGCCTTCTCTGCCTCACTTTAAGTAGGGCAACTTGGGAGAGTGCATGGGTATTCAGTAAATGCCTCTGTAACAAAAAAGCGTAAATTTTGGGTTTCTTGTGACCCAAGTACTCTTCCAAGTATGTTGTAAAAAAAGTGGGGGGAAATCAGGATTTGGTCACTTTTCTGAATGCCTCTGTCAGTTAAGTACTGGAGCTGGTCAGAAAGTATCAACTTCTTAAGTAACAGTTACCATATGCACAAGCAGGTTTTTATTTTCCTCCTTTTTTAGTGGAAGGAAAGCTATTATACAAACATATATGACAAATGACAAGCAGAAGCTCCTCTTTCCATATGTTGACAAACTACAGCTAACATGGACAATTTGACCTATTGTAACTTGTTTCCTTCATCTTATAGTTAACATATATAGGAAGAAATCTAGTTACCTACTTACGTATCCCTACTGTTCAATATGCATATGCCATGTGCAGCTTTTTTAGAGAAATAGGTACCATATGTTATGCTAGTTACTTTTGTGTTTCTAAGTTGTTTACACAAATGCAGAAACATAAAATCTGAAATACAGTCTAAAAACTAAACCTGGCAGCTAGTAGCTCAACCCAGCTGTACCTTCCTGCTGGAATCCCCACCTCACCCCAACCCACCATGCACACATAACCCTTTCCCCTTCCCTAACCCAGTGACATGAAAAGCAACAAACTTTTTTTTTAAGTGTACATCATACATTTATTACCAACAACCCTCTCAACTCCAAAATTGGGCACAGGGATTAAAAATAAAAATTCATTGCACTACTTAGTAAAGCATTACTAGTAACTTTCATAAAAAATGTACAAACTTTGTTAAAAATTTATCAAGCCTTCAAATGATTTGGTTACAGATATTTATAATACATACATTTAAAACTATATGTTAACTGATACAATGGAATATGATTTGAGGAAATGACTCAGCAAATGATTCCAAAAAACACCCCTGTGAGCTTTCATAATCTGAAACAAACAGCAAAATGAGGTAACCAAATGTACCAACAGGGGGAAAACAGCTTTCTAATGAAGGCCTAAAGATATCTGTGAAAAATATTCTCTTAAGTGAGTTGGTAGATCTCATTTAAAATTATTACAAGAGGCCCCAATTTAAGAATCTTAACAAATCACATTTCAGAGAATATATAAAATCTAAATATGCTTTCACATTTTCCAGATTTTTCTCAAAAAAAGAAAAAAAATTTCAGGACAAAAAATCCTAATGAGATCTTGATACCTGGAGGCCTTGTGTTTTAGGGGATGGGGGTTAAAAAAACATCAAAGATAACAATTCATGCCAAAAAACAAACAAGAACCCACAAAAAACCCACAGCTGAGTTAAGATGGTAAAGCCAATATTGTTTTAGGAGGAAAGAGAATGAAGGCAACAAACCAACATCTGCTTGCTATCTGGTGCTTCACCCAAGGTGACAACGGTTGGGCATGAATCAACTGTTCTTTCTCCCATGGCTAGTCTGAGCTGGTCAGAACACATGCACATGTGCTCCTAATACACACTAACCACTTAATAAGCAAGTCTGCACACATCTCTAAGAGCCCCATGCAAAGAAAAGACATTCCCGAAGAGAGACCAGTCACAAGAGTGCAACAATTAAATTCAGGATTTTACCGAAACAGACCCTGCTGCCTCCTAAAATTGCCAACTGCCTCTCAAAAATTTACCGAAAAAGGGACATTATGATAAGAATTCACAGAGGGAGGGAAGAAAAGCTACTTTTCCTAGTCATTAGTACAATGTGCCTTGTTAATTAGGTATCTCTATATAAATTAGAAAAAGTGCTTCACTTGCATGCTTCAATAAAATGAATACTGAGTGTAGTAGTGTTATGTTAGATCTGTACAGATATAAATTTTTTGCAGCTATATAAAAGAGTCTATGTATAAGACGGGCTTTTGCCATTTTAAACATGATTTTTTCATTAAAAAAAATAAAGATTAAACTATACGTGATTTGTATGTAGCTGATTATTATGCCAATAATTTTGGTCTTTAACATACTTTTTATTCATCAGGAACAGATGGGGTATGTCCTAATGATTTAAAAGTAACATGTGCATTTTACCACTGTTTAGATGTATTTCTAATGCACTGACAAACCTAGGGGCAAACAGAAAGTATGCAAAACCCTACTTGTATGACTAGAGGCAACAGTGTCTGGAAAAGGGCAAAATTGTGCTTTTGTGTGAATTGACTTTACTGAACTCTAGGCTGTGATGAGCTTATAGAGACTTCAAGGGAAGGCAAGCAGCATGGCAGTAACAAGTAGTTAACACTGTCTGAGCAGAAAACTGACACAGAGCCAACTGCAAGTTGAGTGAGGCTGGCAGCAAGTTATCACAGTCCTGACTGGAACAATGCAGTTTGTGCTACTGCAAACAAAGCAATGACACCAACTGCAGGAAGAGGCAGACAATGTTCAATACACTAAAAGAATGAGAAAGTAATCTAAACATTGCTGGAAAAACGACTTTCAACAATCTGAATTATGCTCAATGAACCTATTTTAAAAAAACCCACACGGCTATGTATTATTTCAGATCAACTAGATGAAGGTCAATCCTGTTTAACAGCATTATTTTCGTATACAAAAATCAAATCTTCATTTAAACTGCAAGTATTCTGGACACCTCTTATATTAAACTTTTCTCATTCAAACAAAAATTAAAAGGAAAAGCAATAAAACATCAAAGCAAATCAGGTGTAAGGAACACGAACTGTCACAGCACTTGATCCATCCTGAAACAAGCCATTTGATGGGAAGCACATTTACTGAGGGAAGAACTAGACAACTTTCAGAATTGGAGCTTGGCAGGTGAATTTATATGAACAGAAATATAGTTTTCATAAAACAATTTAGTTGTCTATGAGAGCTTGAACATAGAACACATATTGGAAGTCAAGCTGAGTTAACAGATTTTGTTCTGGTGGAAGTCAATGAGGTCAGACTTCATGGGACCAGTGGTATTCTTAGAAATATATTAATCAAATATCTTCAGAATAGACTACAAATCTAAACATTAAAAAAAATCACAGGTACTTTCTGTAAGAAGCTTACTGGAAATGTAAAGGAAAAAACAAGAAAGTATCAACATTCAAATCATTGATTGAAATGCTAATATTGCTAACTGATGATGTATGATATTGCACCTTCTTTTTGGAAACAGCAAGTTGGAGCTTTAAAAATTTTTCACAACAGAATAAAAAAATAAGGTACATGGAGTGAGAATCTGTTACACTTTTTTTCTTAAGTGACCTACCTAGGACCACCAATAAAGAGAAGGTGACAGCTGCCTGAAGCAAAGAAAGGCTTTTCTCATTCCATTCACTGGGAGGGAAAGGGATGGAGTATTCAATGCTTATAATTGATGCACCCTTAGCAATCAGTGTGCAACAGCAAACACAAGGGGAAAAACCAGTGTACAGTACTAGTGCTGTTTAAATAACACACCAGATTATACATTGCAGCATAATTAAAACTACACACACATTCTTGGTACATGCTGGTATATAGGATCTCATACACACGTTAGCTACCATGCTCTCACACAAGTGGTTGCACACATACTCTCTCACACACAGACACATTTATTACCAACAGTCATACACTGCATTCATTTCCACTCACAGTTTCTGAAGGCTCTATATAAGGTAGATTGCTATATCATCTGGAGCTACCACTTTTTATAAAAGCACATGCTAAAAGATCACGTCCACTGTAATCTTGCAGCAACACTCGGAATGATCACACAAAAACCAGGGAATGTTAGTGCACACACGAAATTAAGCTAAAGAAAAAGTCTTTGGAGTTCCAATCACACGGTTAGTATAACAATCCCATAATTGTGAAGACTAATTGTAAGCTTTTATAGTTGATTAAGTCACACAGTGCAAAGAAAGGTCCATTGACCCTTTTGGTAAAGGGAGGGCTGGAAGCCACACAGATTAAGTTCAATGGATAGTCCATATATACATGTGATGAGGAACACCCAAACTAAATTTGTGCTCTTAGGTTGGTCATTCTGAATCCCGATGCACTTCTGAAGCATCAGCTCGGCAAATTGGGCAAGTACGATTTGCCTAAAAAACAAAAGTAGGAGAAAATTTGTCTAAATTATGACTTGTATGATGAAACACATTATAAAAGCAATGAAGCTACTTTACTACTCATATAATTTTTACATTCTTTGTTCCTTTAAAGAGATACAAAGCATTTAGTTTGTCTTTTTTTTAAAAAGCCCCACAAACTTCAAAGACTTAATATAGTCCATGCATGATTTTTAATAAGTCTGTTCAAACATATAAATAAGATTATCCATCACCTGATCAGACAAATTTAATAACTGACTTAAAAGTAAAACCGTGGCTATTCTTAATGGAATGAAGTCACAGAAAACATTTAGTGGTACTGAGGAACCTGACTGTAAAATTGCCAATTTTACAATCAGGCTCTACTCACCTCTTCCTTGGCTCCTAAAGTTGCTCCTTCTCCATTTCAACAAATGGCACCATCATTTGCCAAATTGCTAATGCCAGAAACATAAGCATCACCTGCTCTCTGACTTCCTACAACCCATTATTCAGCAAATAATCTCATTTCTACATTATGATAGTTCTCAAATTAGTCTTCCTTTTTATCCAATTGCCACCAACCATTCTCTGTCTTGATCACCATGTCCTTATACCATCTCCCTGTAATCTTAGAAATTACCTCTTCTCTAAACAGTGGCCAGTGATCTTTCTAAAACATAATCTCAGTCATATCCTTCCCCATTGCTTTCAGGATCAAGACTGTACACCCTAACACTTCAGAGTGGCTGCACAATAAGTTGGTCACGGGTTTTATCTCTGAACACCTTTTCTCTTGCCACTCTCCCTCACACTCCAGCCATCAGCCACAAAGAACTTGTGGTTTTCTGATTGTTCTCTGTTCTGGAATGTCAGGGATTTGTATATGTAATGCTTTCTTTTTCTAAAAAGTTAAAGACTCTTCATCTGCAGGATTCAGTTTTGGCTAAGGTGGGTACCCCTGAACTGTGCTCACTCAAAGAACTACTCTCTTTTTTTTTTTTTTTTTGAGACACAGTCTCGCTCTATTGCCCGGGCTAGAGTGCCACGGTGTCAAGCTCACAGCAACCTCGAACTCCTGGGCTTAAGCAATCCTTCTGCTTCAGCCTCCTGAGTAGCTGGGACTACAGGCATGTGCCACCATGCCCTGCTAATTTTTATATATATATATATATATACATATATATATATATATATATATATTTTTAGCTGTCCAGATAATTTCTTTCTATTTTTAGTAGAGATGGGGTCTCGCTCTTGCTCAGGCGGCTCTCGAACTCCTGACCTCAAGCGATCCTCCCACCTCAGCCTCCGAGAGTGCTAGGATTACAGGCATGAGTTATCTGTCTTCCTCACCAAACTGTGAAGTTATCTAAACCAGTATTTTTTCCAAATCAGAACACTGTTTAAAAAAAAATTGACAGATTCTTTTACTGCATCACATTTTTATTCTACTATTATAATTTGAGACTGTGAAAGCGTGAAGAGGAAAGAATACATAAAAAATTTTAGAAAAAGGAGCCCCTACAATAATTTGATGCTGACAAAATCACTGTCAATGGGTTTGTGTTTTTTCACTTTTTTTTTCATATATACAAGGAGAAAATGGTCAGAATTAAATAAAAACAGATGTTTATTCCCTACGCCAATCTCTGACAAAGGAGCTCCTAGTTAGGCACCTTTTTAAACTCTCAGAGGAAACTGGCCTAACAAGTTCACACCTTGTCCCTACACACCATGAGAAACTCAGGACATACTGATTGTCAAGAATAGATATGCCATTTTTCAAGTTTTGCATAACTACTCCTATGTTAATGACTGTAGTTAATTCTTACTGGACTCTTCATTTGCAGAAATTATACTGAAATTTGTGTTCCAATTTTGTCTCCTCTACCCACTCTCCACTAAACCATGAACTTACTCTAATGAACCTATGGTCAGTAAAACGGAAAATTCAATGCTATTTCCTTTACAAATGTCATTACTTTACCTTAAGCCATTTGTCAACACACTTGGCATGGAACTCGTGGTTACAGGGTAAGACTCTAAGTAGCTGCCTTGACTCAAAATCACACATGCATACTACACACCTAAAAAAAAGCAAAAAGATCATTTAACCACAAAACCAGGTTGTTTTCTATTTTGTTATATGACCACTGAAGCCTATAAAACCACTTTTCATTCTCAGTTATCAAAACATCACTTCAAAATTTAAACAAAATTATCAATATCTTGAAAAAATCATGATGTTAAGGCATTTAGTAAGAGTGCTTTGCTTTACTGACAGATTATCAAGAAAATTTCTGGTTAATATCCAAGCCAGTTTTAATACCAAAGACACTATAGTTTTCAAAAAAAAATGGTGCTGGAACAACTGGATCTCCACATGCAAAAGAATGAAGGTGGACCCATACCTTCACATCACATATAAAAATTAACTCAAAATGGATCCAAAGCCTAAATGTAAGAGGTATACTATTAAACTCTTAGAAGAAAACACAGTAAATCTTCATGACCTTGGATGATTAGTCAATGGTTTCTTGGAGATGACATCAGAAACATAAGAAATAACAGCAAAAAAGGAGATGCAGGTGTCCTTGGTATCTGCAGGGGATTGGTCCAGGACTCCCCATGGATACCTAAATCTGCAGATGCTCAAGACCTTTATATTAGTGCAGTATTTGTGACCTATTCACATCTTCCTATAAACTTCAAATAATCACTAGATTACTTTTAATACATAATACATTATAAATGCTATGTAAACAGCTGTTACACTGTATTTTAATTTGTATTACTTTTTATTATTGTATTGTTATTTTCTATTTTTATTTTTTTCTTGAATATTTTTCATCCTCAGTTGAACATGGAGGGCCAAGTTTAAGTTGGAATCCATCAATATTTAAAAATTTTGTGCTTCAAAGGACATCTCAAGAAACTGAAAAACAATGCACAGACTGGGAAGACATTTTTGAAAATCATTTATCTGATAAGGAACTTTGTATCTGTAATATATAAAGAAATTCTACAATTCAATAATACAGAGACAATCCGATTAAAAAAATGGACAGAGGATCTAAATAGACATTTCTCCAAAGAAAATACACAAATGACCAACAGCACATGAAAAGATGCTCATCATTAGCAATCAAGGAAATGCAAATTAAAAGCCCCATGAGATACCACTTCATACCCACTAAAATGGATATAATAAAAAAAGATAATAACAAGTGCTGGCAAAGATGTGGAGAAATCAAAACCTTTACACATTGCTGGTGGGAATATAAAATGGAATAGCCACTTTGGAAAAACTGGCAGTTCTCAAAAGTTTAAACACAGTGTTACCATATGACCCAGCAATTCACTCCCAGGTATACACTCAAGAAAAATAAGAACACATACACACAGAAAAACTTGTACACAGACATTCACAGCAGTATTACTCAAAGCCATTATTTGGCTTTGGCATTATTTAAAGCCAAAAAGTGGGAACAACCCAACTGTCTATCAACATGAAAAAATAAACAATATGTGGTGTATCTATACAATGGAATAGTATTTGGCCACAAAAAGAAATGACTTATTGATACAAGCTACAACACAGATGGACCTTGAAATAGTTATGCTAAGTGAAAGATGCCACATACAAAATGACCGTATGACCCCATTTATGTAAAATTTATAGCGATATAAAGTAGATTAGGGGATGGGGAGGAGGTGCCAGGGTGAGGTGGAGTGGGTTGAGGAGATATGAGGAGTGGTTGCTAATGGGTGAGGGATTTCTTTTTGGGGTGACAAAAAGGATCTAAATTTGATTGTGGTGATAGTTATACAACTATGAATATACTAAAAAACATTGACTTGAATACTTTAAATCGGTGAATTTCATGGTATGTGAATTATATCTCAAAGCTGTGACAAAAAAGATACCGTAATAAGCAGAATTTTCAGGTAAAAACTTCAAACTTTATTTGCATGGGACTTTTCTTCCATTAAAACATTCTGGAGTTGGAATTAGAAACAAAATTTCTAGGAAACCTAAAAATGGAAAACAGCCCTGTCCAACCAAAAAACTTTCGGAGATGCCAGAAATGTTCTACATCTGTCCTTCCCAAAACAGCAGTCACTAGCTAATGGAACTAAAATATTTAATTTTTAATTTTAATTTAAACAGCTGTATGTGACTAGTGGCCACCTTATTGGACAGCATAGGGCTAGACTATGAAATAGAGATAATTTACCTTTATCAAGTTATCTTTGACTCTCAAGCTTTTATTTCATAAAGGTAGAAAAGGAAATTTAAGAGTGGTATCAGAAAAATATACTTACAAGGTCTGTTCTGACTGGTGGTTGTTAGGATTGAACCGATAAGAAGGAAGTTGTTCAATATCTGCTTTAGTCAATCCACGAGGTTTAGCCTCTCCCAGTCGCTCTGCCAGGTTTAACAGGGCCTGCAGTGGGAAAAGGAAACATATTTTCATCTTTTAAAAATTTTCTATTCCAACAACTTAAAATTTTTTTTATGGAAATATGAAACTCAAGAAAAGGTAGAGAAATAGTGTAATGAACCCCCATATACCCGTTACCCAGGCTCAACAATTCATGGCTAATCTTATTTTACCCATTATTATCTACTCTAAACCTCAGATTATTTTGAAACAAAACTAAAAGATGGTATTATTTCATTGGTATTAGGTGTATCTGTAAAACACAGTTTATCACTTTGGACACTGTGGGCTGGATAATTCTTTGTTGTGGGGACTGTCCTGGGTATTACAGGATGTTTAGCAGCATCCCTGGCCTCTCTCTACCCACTAGATGCCAGTAATACCTCCCCCCTAGATGTAACAACCAAATATCTCCAGACTTGCCAAATATCCTCTGGGGGACAAAACTGTCCCCAAGTTGAGAACCACTGGTCTAAAAGATAGACTTTTAAAAAGAACATAACCACAGTTGCATCATCACATCTAAAAAATTAACACTAATTCTTTAACCTCAAATGTCCAATTAATATTCAAATGTCACTAATTGTTTCAATTATTTAAAAAATTTTAAGAATCCAAATAAATCTATACATTACCATGGCTTAATATGTCTCTTGTTTATCCTATCATCGGTTGAAAAACCCAGGTCAATGTGCTGTAGAAATTCCCACAGTTTGAATACTGATGAATGAACCTCCCCCATTCCCAACCAGTGTGGTTTAATACATTCCTTGTCTATTATGTCCTATAAATTGGTAGATCTATTTCTATCACAAGGCCTATCGTGTCTAGCTGTTATATTAGCAGCCAATGATGGAACACTGTATATAGATCAGTTAATTCATTAAAGATGGCAAAATGGCAATATTCTAATTTTATTATTTTCTCTTATTAGATGAATTATTTCCATATTGAGCAAGTGCCTCATACTGAACTGTACTCAGTAGTGTAATTTATACAGCAAAGGTAGAATAAATAAGGCCAATGAATTTTTTTAAGTATCCACTATGAACTCATGTATTTTAACATATTTGATTTCAATATATTGCAATTATTATATTTACTGATTTTATCCCAGTAACTACTCTCTTAGTTTTAATGACTCTAGTAATTCATTTGCTTTATCACACAATCAGGCTGCCTTTTGTCGATTGCCTTTCTGCATTTTTCAGGCTGCCACAGGGATAGGGAATGGATAACAAAAAAAATGATGATGGATGAAAGAGAATTACTTTCCCCAAATCCCAATAATGAAAGCTATTACACCTGCTTGTTTTAATATAGTGATACCACAACTTTGCTTTTGGGACAGCTTTTTTTAGAGAATTGAGTCATCTAAATAATTTGTTCCCCTTTCACTGGCCTGCGAGACCTTCTAAATGCTAGAATAGAAGATAAACTGTTAAATCTAATTGATGCTGATTATAATTAGCAAATAAGATTTAGATCTAATTTATAATTATCTTTTATACACCTCTTGTATATACTATGGGACACAAAGGTCAATGAAGACAATTTTATGACAATAAAATATGTTCATTAAGCGCTTTTTAGGTGGAGAGTATACAGGCATACCTGTTTTACTAAACTTTGCATTATGGTGAACTGCATATACTGCATTTTTTTTTTTTGAAGAACAGAGTGAAGTTCTGTGGCAATCCCCCATTAGGTAATGGGGGATTGCCTAATGATCCTTGATGATCATTGATCCTAATGATCAATGATCCTTGATACTACTATTGTAATTGTTTTGGGGTGCCACAAACCACACCCATATAAAATGGCAAACTTAAATGATAAATATGTGTGTTCTGACTGCTCCACTGAATGGCTGTTCCCCCAGCTCTCTCCCTCTCCTCCGGCCTCCCTACTCCCTGAGACACAATATTGAAATTAGGTCAATTAATAATCCTACAATGACCTCCAGCTGCGCCAATGAAAGGACTAGTTGAAAGCCTCTCACACTAAATATAAAGCTAGAAATGATTAAGCTAAGTACTGAAAGCTGTGATAAGCCAAAACCTAGACCTCTTGTGCTAAATAGCCAAGTTGTGAATGCTTTGAAGCCAAAGCCTAATCCAGAGCAAGGCCTTCACTCTCTTCAATTCTATGAAGACTGAGAGAGGTAAGGAAGCTGCAGAAGAACAATGTGAAACTATCAGAGGTTGATTCATGAGGTTTAAGGAAAGAAATTATCTCCATAACATAAAAATGTGAGGTGAAGCAGCAAGTGCTGATGCAGAAGCTGTAGCAAGTTATCCAGAAGATCTAGCTAAGATAAATGATAAAGGTGGCTACACTAAACCACAGATTTTCAACACAGCTAAAATAGCCCTGTACTGGAAGAGGATGCCATCTAGGACTTTCATAGCTAGAGAGAAGTCCATGCCTGCCTTCAAAGCTTCAAAGGACAGTCTGACTCTTTTGTTATGGGCCAATGCAGCTGGTGGCTTTAAGTTAAAACCAATGCTCATTTGCCATTTCAAAAATCTGAGCGTCCTCAGGTAGCATACTAAATCTACTCTGCCTGTGTTCTATTAATGGAAGAATAATGCCTGGATGACAACACCATCTGTTAATAGTATGGTTTTATTGAATATTTTAAGTCCACTGTTGAGACCTACTACTCAGAAAAAAAGATTCCTTTAAAAATACTACTGCTCGCTATTACTTGTCACCCAAGAGCTCTGGTGGAGATGTACAAGGAGATTAATGCTTTCATACCTGCTAATACAATATCCATTCTATAGCTCATGGATGAAGGAGTATTTTACTTTCAAGTCTTATTATTTAAGAAATGCAATTTCATAAGGCTATAGCTGCCATACATAGTAATTCCATGATGAATCCAAAGTACATTGAAAACCTTCTGAAAAGGATTCATCATTCTAGATACCATTAAGAATATTTGTGATTCATGGGAGGAGGTAAACATTAATAGGAGTTTGTAAGAAGCTGATTCCAACCCTCACGGATGACTGTGAGGGGTTCAAGATTTCAGTGGCAGAAATAACTGCAGATGTGGTAGGAATAGTGAGGGAACTAGAAGTGGATTCTGAAGAAGTGACTGAACTGCTGTAATCTTATGATAAAATTTGAATGAATGAGGTGTTACTTTTTGTGGATGAGCAAAGAAAGTGGTTTCCTGAAATGGAATCTACTCCTTGTGAAGATGGTGTAAACATTATTGAAATGACAACAAAGAATTTAGAATATTACATAAACTTGGTTGATAAAGTGGTGGCAGAGTTTGAGAGAACTGACTCCAATTCAGAAAGAAGTTCTACTGTGGGTAAAATGCTATTAAACTGCATACTACAGGGAAATCTTTTGTGGAACTTTGGTAAACTTAACTGTTGTCTTATTTTAAGAAATTTCCACAGCAACCCTAAGCTTGAGCAACCACCACCCTGGATCAGTCAGCAGCCATCAACGCTGAGGCAAGATCCTCTACCAGTGAAAAAAGAGTATTCACTGAGCTGAAGGCTCAGATTTTCATTAATACTTTTTAGCAATAAAATATTCTTAAATTAACATGTACACATTGTATTTTGATATAATGGTATTATATACTTAACAGACTATATTGTATAAATGTAACTTTAGTATGCACTAGGAAATAAAGTTTGTGTGACTTGCTTTATTGTGATATTCACTTTACTGCAATATTCGCTTTAGTGCGGTGGTCTGAAAGGGAACCTTCAATATCTCTAAAGTATGCCTATAATGATCAAGCCCTGAACGAACTTATGTTATCTAGAAGGCAAGACAACTGAAGGTAGGACATGGTTAGTGTTTACATACCATAAAAACAAAAAAGGACAAACTCATTTAGTTCTAACAGATAGATTAGACATGCTGTTCATAAAGGTAGCAGTTTTTGTGCTAGGCGTATGTTTTCAAAATGTGAAGGGGGACTTTCTTAGTGGAAAGATCGAGGGAAGTAAAGGCACCAAGACAAGAATGTATAGAGTGAAAAAGATGTTGAGTATTCTGGAGTGAGCCAGGACTAAGGAGTGTTCTAGGTGTCTATACTATGAGATACAACCAGAAAAGCAAATCAGACTTTTTAAATTGGTTGAAAGCACGACTTCACAGAACATCAAAATATTCAACCCAAAAATATAGTTTAGAAAGGGATTCCAAAGACAAATACAAGATATTTTTCTTATATTGCAAAGGTATCACTTTTTTTTCTATTGGTCAGCTGTCCCGTTCATCAACATAATGATAGATTAATTTTAGTATATAAGCAACTCCTGTTCTTACTACTCCGTATAAAACTAATAAAAGTAGTGTAGAAACAGGAAATTATTATGGCCCCTTTCTCTCTCAAGTCTGGGAATGGAATCCAAAGGACAGTGCAGTTTGATTATACATGTAGAAACAAAGTGAAATAATAGCATTATTGAAAAACTACAGAGGAATACAGCACTGAACTAGAGGTTTTTTCACATGCATTAAAAAAAACAAAAACAAATCAACAGCAACAAAAATACCAAAGATGATTTAAAATTTTATGTGCCTCCTCCCGTCCCCAGGTTAAATTCACCTAAAAAACTTTGCCAGTATTCATACTGGAAAACAAGACAAGTAAAGCTGGGGTGAGAAAGACAACTGGCAGTAGCAAAAAGTCACACAGTTACTCACATTCAACATACTCAAATCCAAATTTGCCTTCCAACTTCCAAACCGTACCTCCTATACTCCTAACCTCAAATAACATAGTATGGTCAGCTTCATCTCAATTAGATAATGTCATCTACTTGACCTACTGTCATCTTTGATTTTTGCCTTCTTCACAGGCTACTGTAGTCCTTTTTGCAGAGCATCTTCTTTTGCAACTTCCTCATCCTCAACCCCAACACCATCATAAACCATTCAGTAATCAAGTCCTATTAATTCTAGTGTTAAAATGTCTTTCAAAGCTGTGCTATCTTTTCTTTATTGTACATATATATATATAAAGGGCACAACATGATGGTTTGATATACTTACAAAGAGTGAAATGATTACGACCATCAAGCAAATTAACCTATTCATCACCTTCCATAGTTAGTATGTTTTTGTGCATGTGGTAAGAGCACCTAAAATCTACTCTTAGCAAATTTTCAGTATACGATCCAATACTATTAACTATAGTCCTCATGTGGTACATCTCTGGACTTACTCATCCTACAAAACTGCAAGTTTGTATGCTTTGACCTGCTTCTCCTCATTTCCTTCGCCCCCTGGCTCTGGTAACCAACATTCTAATGTTTCTATGTATTCAACTACTTTTTTTCAGATTCTACATCCAAGTGAGATTATGCAGTACTATGCTTTCTGTGTCAGACTTATTTCACTTAGCCTAACATCCTCCAGGTTCACTCATGTTGTGGCATAAGGTAGTATCTCCTTTTGTAAGGCTGAATAATATCCATATTCATATGTATCTCACAATTCCTTTATTCATTCATCCACTGATAGATACTTAGGTTGTTTCCATAGATATTTAGCCACAATCTTGGCTATTATGAATAATGCTACAATGAACATGAGAGTGCAGATAGCTCTATGAGATACTGATTTCATTTCCTTTGGGTATATACGCAGCAGAGGGAATGCGGGTCATACAGCAGTTCTATTTTTAATTTTTTGAAGAACCTCTATACTGTTTTCCATAATGGTTGTACCAACTTACATTCCCACCAACAGTGTACAAGTGTTCCCTTTTCTCTATAGCCTCGTCAATGCCTATCATTTGACTTTTTGACAGTAGCTATCCTAACATGTGTGAGGTGATATTTTATTGTGGGTTTTTTTTTTTGAGACACAGTGTCACTTTGTTCCCCTGGCTAGAGTGAGTGCCGTGGCGTCAGCTTAGCTCACAGCAACCTCAAACTCCTGGGCTTAAGCAATCCTACTGCCTCAGGCTCCCGAGTAGCTGGGACTACAGGCATGCGCCACCATGCCCGGCTAATTTTTTCTATATATATTTTAGTTGGCCAGATCATTTCTTTCTATTTTTAGTAGAGACGGGGTCTCACTCTTGCTGGTCTTGAACTCCTGACCTCGAGCGATCCACCCGCCTCGGCCTCCCAGAGTGCTAGGATTACAGGCGTGAGCCACCACGCCCAGCCTATTGTGGTTTTGATTTACATTTCTCCGATGATTAGTGGTTTTGAGCACTTTTTCGTATACCTGTTGGCTATTTTTATGTCTTCTTTTAAGAAATGTCTATCCCAGTCCTTTACCTTTTTAATCTGACTTTTTTTTTTTTGCTATTGTGTTTCTTGTATATTTTGGATATTAACCCCTTATCAGATATTTTCTTCCAATCTGTAGGTTGACTTTTCACTTTGTTGATTATTTCTTTTGCTGTGCAGAACCTTTTTAGCTAAATGTAGCCTTGTTTATTTTTGTTTTCATTTCCTAAGCTTTTGGTGTGATATCCAAAAATCCAACACAAGGCCAATATCAAGGAGCTTTTCCCATGTTCTCTTCTAGTTTTGTGGTTTGAGGTCTTTAATCCATTTTGAGTTAATTTTCATTTATAGTGTAAAGGTTCAATTTCATTCTTTTGCATGTTGATATCCAGTTTTCCTAACACCATTTATTGAAGAGACTATTCTTTCCCCATTGTGTTTTCTTTGGTGGCCTTATCCAAAACTGGTTGATTGTTGTACTAGCTTCTGTATTTGCAGTTCCCAAAGTTCAGAATGTACATGGTTCTGTAATTTATTGCCTTAACTTATTAAGACACCTAAATAGGTTTTCCCTGTCACCAATTTCTAACCACTCCCATATATCCCTTTACACTACTGGTTTTAACTCTTAAAGGTAGCAATCTGATGCCATCAAGCACTAAAAACTTAGTGGCTCCTTCCTCCCCTACAATATTCAAAATTACATCCATTCTTTAGTAGGGCACTCAAGAACAACTAGCTGGGCTTTTCAATCAGATCTTCATTTTCTCTCTGTTATTTTAGTCCACAGACTATCTGCTGTTCCTCAAAATGTCCAGCACCTCCCTGCTTCAATCAAGCTTTCCCATTCAAAATCCAGATGAAACATTTCTGCTCCCATAAAATCTTTCCAGTACACCTTATCAAAATCCATCATTTTCTCATTTGCAATTTCTCATTGGACTTTTTTTTTTGTAGACAGTGTCTTGCTCTGTCACCCCAGCCGAAGTGCAGTGGTGTCATCATAGCTCACTGCAACCTTGAACTCTGGGTGCTTAAATGATCCTCCTTGCCTCAGCCTCCTGAGTAGCTGGGACTACAGGTGCACACCACCAAGCCTGGCTAATTTTTTCTATTTTTGGTAGAGATAGGGTCTCCTCTTGCTCAGGTTGGTCTTGAACTCCTGAGCTCAAGAAATCCTCCTGCCTTGGTCTCCCAGAGTGCTAGCATTACAGGCTTGAGCCACCATGCCTGGCCTCTCTTGTTGGACTTATATGTAATTCTAACAGAGTACCAAAGTCTACCAAAGTCTACTATAGCAGTAGTCATACTACTGGTAGTATGTATGTGTTTAAATATCTTCAGGGATGCCAAACACATTTATGACATATTTGTATTCTGAAATGCACAAAATGTTTACCTAATAAATGATTAGATGAAAAGAGTTGAGTAGAACAGTTCTTTTATGTACACAATGTTCCCCAAATTAATCCACAGTTCCTCTACTAACCTCGTAATTTTCTACTTCTCCATCTTCCACATCCAATTCAAAGCTGAAAGTTGGGCCCACTGCAGGTGGCACTGGAAGCATTGATCTGTAATGAAAACAACCACGTTAGTATTGATATGTTAGGACATTAATTCAAAAAATAGGACAGGAAGGATAGAGGCCAGTGCTATAAATGATAAATGGTCAGTATTTATCAGTAGCAACCTTTTTAAAAAGACTGATTTTATAAGCAGCAAACTATTAAAAATTGACAGTAAAAACATCATTCACAGTAGCATAAAAAACCCATAAAATTAGGGGGAGAAATTTAATAAGACATATGCAAGACCTGTACAATAAAAACTGCAAAAATAGTACTAGGATAACTTAAAGATGAACAAACAGAAATATACCACATAAGCAAACCAGAAGACTCAATATAGGTAAGATGTCAATTTCCCCCTCTAATTGATCTACAGATTCCATATAATCCTAGCAAGATTGAGGCAAGCATTTTTTTTTTTTTTTGGTAGAAATTCACACAGTGATTTTGTTTTATCTTTTGAGACAAGGTCTTGCTCTGTAACCTGGGGTAGAGCACAATGGCACCATTCTAGCTCACCACAACTTCAAACTCCTGGACTTAAGTGATCCTCCTGCCTCAGCCTCCTGAGTAGCTGAAACTACAGGTGAGCACCACCACACCCAGCTAATTTTTTTCTTTTTTGTAGAGATGTGTGGGGTATTGCTGTATTGCTCAGGCTGGTCTCAAATTCCTGTCCTCAAGCGATCCTTCCACCTTGGCCTCCCAAAGTGCTAGGATCACAGGTATGAGCCACTCTGCCCTGCCTGATTTTAAAATTTATAAGGAAATGCAAAAGAGCTTAAATAAAAACATTTTAAAAACAAAGGTGGGAGACTTACACTTTCTGACTTTAAGATAGAAAAATATATAAATAACTAAATAGAGAAAGAGAGGGAGAAAGGAAAGAAGAAAGGGGGGGGAACAAGCTAAAACTATCAAAACAGCGTGATACAAGCACATGCCCTTCTGATATAAAGATCACATTTCTTAGTTTTCCTAGAAGGTAATTATAGATGTGTGACTAAATTCCGGCCCATGAAGTATAGGCAGGGGTAGTATGTGCAACTTGTAGGACATATCCTTGACAGGAACAGGCAGGCAGAGGGATTAATTTTTATTTTTGCTAGCTGAAATGTGGACATAATGACTAGAGCCTACAGAGCCATCTTACTTATATCATATAGAGGAAGAAGCCATAAAGTTTTGATGATAGTAGAACCATTCTTCATAGTCATAGGGCTAACAAACCATCCTTGAATTGCCTACTTCTAGACTTTATTATGTGAGAGAGAAATAAATTACACCATCTTTATTCAACCCATGGGTGTTTCTGTTACAGAGCAAATTAATCCTAACAAAGTAGTGCTAAAACACAGAAATAACTTTTCTCCTTTACCCCCAAGAGGAACAGCATCAAAAGCTGGATAATCAAGAGTGGCCGGCTGTAAAAGAGGCAAAAATCTTAACCTTTTCTGCCTCTTGATTTGTTAAACCTGTTTTATGGCTCACAGATTTCTTCCTCCCCCACTTTTCATGTTCTTGCTCTAAGTTCTTTCTTTAACCTTTAACTGGCTCCCCAACCTCAACCCCTTAATTAAAAAGAAATAACAAGCATACCCTCAGTTACAGACCACAAAGAAGACATTTATAAAGGAAAAAGAATCTTAAGGGTTTCAAAATTCAGAATTCATTAAAATAAGAAAGAAAGAACTTACAACACATATGGTAGTAAGCTGGGATGATAAGGGGGAGGTGGTATTGGCTGCTGGGATCGATATCTACTACGTCCTGTGAGCCTCCGAGGCATAAATGGAGGATAAGGCTGCAGGGGGATAAATGTTAAAAGGATTTAAGATCATTCTACATTTATAAATAATCTGTCAAAGTCTCTTATTTTTTAAAAACTTAGTTGTTTACTGTTTAAGTGGTATTTAATATTTCTTAAATGTTAACTAGACAGATGCAACAACCAGTTTAAAGCATATACTTAGGTGTATTTCTAAATATAATTCTCCATCTGAATACTCTCAAAAATACATTAAAAATTCTAAACATGGTGAAAGTCATATTGAATAAGTTGCCAAAGCAAGGAATTAATATTCTGTGAAAACTTACTACTCCAAAGGACACCTCCTGATGCAAAGGATCATGTGTTAAGAACTGCAAAGGAGCTGATGGAGGTAATGTTGGGGGATGGGCTGATGGAGGGTACGTAAAACCTCCTACTGGAAGATGTTCTCCTAAGAGTTCCACTTCATTTTCTATCCTTTGCAGAGGCTGAGAAGAGAAAAATATTAATGTACTTCCAATGTTTAGTAAGATTGTGCTTTATAATAATTAAAAATTTAAAAAACCCCAGAAACATGTTTAAGGCCATGGATCTCTTGATGTTCACAGATCAATCTGAAATTCATACAGGTGGACATATAGACTACAGTAAAATCTTCCTACCTTTAATTTCAATAAGCAAGTCTCTGAAAAAAATGTTATCAAACATTTCCACTATCCTACTTTTTCCTTTTTTTTACTATTTGAACCTTTCTCTTAAAATGAGAAGGAAAAACAAAGTCATCTAGTAACCCAAACACAGGAAAATTACTTTTTCAGTCAAGGCAGGATTTTCAGACACTTAACATTTCACAGATGAAACAGAACATGGTGTGTATTTATAAATCAGAAACAGGGCTAAATGAGATAAGGTACAGAAGATATTATGCTATAGTAAAAAGATTATCGGCTTTGACATTAGACAGAATCTTGGCACTGTCACCAATCAGCCATGTGACTCTGAGATAAATTACTTAATCTGAACCTCACATTGTCATCTATAAAACTGACAAGTTCATGACCTACTTCAAAAGTGTGTTGTGAACACTGAGATGATGTACATAAAGCACACACTGCTATGCAAAGCACATAGCACGTAGTTTTAAAAACCAAGTTTATTGAGAAATAATTCATATACTATAAAAGAAGCACAACACAATGCATTTTAGTACAGTCACAGAGTTACGCAATCATATCTATCTAATTTCAGAATATTTTCACCACCTCAAAAAGAAACCCCATACCCATTATCAGTCACTACCCATTTCCCCAAGCCATCTGCTCTCCATTTCTGTGGATTTGCCTATTATGCACACTTCATATAAATGGAACCAGTTCATATAAACAGAACAACCAAGAAGCTTGTGTCTATCTTCTTTTGCTTAGCATAGTATTTTCCAGGTTCACCCATTTTGTGAGAATTGTATCAATGTCATTTATTTATATATTTTTTTGAGACAAGGTCTCACTCCGCTGCCTAGGCTAGAGTGCAGTGGTGTCACCATAGCTCAACTGCAACCTCAAACTACTGGGATCAAGTGATCCTCTTGCCTCAGCCTCCGGAGCAGCCGGGACTACAGGCATGCACCACCATGGCTGGCTAATTTTTCTCTCTCTCTTTTTTTTTTTATAGAAATGGGGTCTCGCTATATTGGTCAGGCTGGTCTCAAACTCCTGGCCTAAAGCCATCCTCCTGCCTCAGTCTCCCAAAGTGCTAGGATTACTGGCCAAAGCCAGCTTGCCTGGCCCTTCGTTCCTTTTATGGTTGAATAATATTATATTGTATGGATACACCACTCTTTATTCATCTGTCCACCAGCTGTTGGATGTTTGGATCGTCTACTTTTTGGATATCAGGAATAATGTACCTATAAACATTTGTATGCACATTCTTGTGTTGATGATTTCAATTCAATTCTCCTGGGCATATTTATATTTAAATGTAGTCTGACTTCCTCCCACAGTTATGTACTAGCAACACATTCAAATATAAGTAAATATTAAACTTTTAATTTGGAACCTAACGCATGCTTGAGAGAAATCACAACTGCTGATACTATGACAACACTGGTGAACCTAAGTCCTGATTTGGCTATATGACTGGACCTTTTAAAGAGTCTAAATTTAGAAACAAATGATAGCTTAATTTTGCTTTAACCTTGAATTTCCAGACACTGGAAGCTAAGAAGGAGAATATCCTGGCATGAATCCTATCCTGATTACAAGAAAAGCTTTTCTTGTAGCTAACTTTTTAGATGAACACAACTTCTATCATAATTGCTTCTATAGTTTTCAGGAGAGCAACCAGGTAAACTCACCCTCTTTAGTACTCAGCATGGTACATAAATTCTTCGTAAACAATGGTAAAGCTCTGCTGTAATAGACTGTTCTTTCCACAGAGCTGAAATCTTCCACTCCTAACAATTTCCATAGGTTATCTTTTGTTTCCCCCATTAAGGTTCACCATCTGATGGTTCAGACGGTGAACTTGGCCTACCCAAAAAACAACTGGACCTTTCTCCTGTGCCCTTCTTTGCACTTATATAGTACTTACCTTCCCTAAACCCTGACAATATACCTCTCAGCTATATTCCAGCCCCAGGACAAAATTAACTATGTTAACAGACTATCTCATCTGCTCTTCATCAAAACACAGAAAAACATTCAGAAAAAGTAATTGAGGCTCAGAAGGGTGAATTTACTTGCCTAAATGAATTCCAGTATTATTCTAACAAGTATTAACAATTTTATAAGATTTTCATTTTCCAACTTAGAAATACATAAAGGGGAAAAACTAGTACAACTAAACAAAAATTTTTCTTCAGATTTACTTCCTGAAGAATTGCAGATATGAAGAAACAACACAAATTTAAATTGGACAAGTGATGTTACAATAACTAGGAAAACTTAAGTCAGGATAATTCAAGGTAAATATGTTTATACTAATTTATCTGTGAATTCCTTTAATTATTTTAAGAACTACATAAGAATGCCTAAGTCAGAGTGTTTAAATAGCAATAACTAACATACACTAAAATTTATCTCCCTGGTTTAAACATTCTGGCAAAATTAAAGACATAAGAGTAGAGATACCTACCGATCGTGATTGCTGTGTCTGGAAAGGGACAAACTGGCCTGGTGGTGGCAAATGAGGAGGATGATGGGGAGAAAGGTGAGGAGGATGTATAAGAAATGGATCACTAGAAATAAGGGGTGGAAATGCAGCATATGGTACTGGCAAGTGTTGGACCGAACATGCCTGAAGCATCTGTAAAAGAAACCATTATTTTTTGGTTAAAAATATCAGAATATATAATTTTTTTAAAAGATAGGTTAAAATCTGTCATTGTTATTCCTCCCTAAAATCATACAAAAATGTTTTAAATAACTTATATTAACAATAAAGTAGTATATTTTTTATCTACCAGTAAAGTATTGGTAACTAGTAATTATTCTGTATTTTAAATAATTTTTACCACCAGTCAAAACACCTTTTACTTTTAGACCTTTTAACACCCATGAAATGGGGAGAAGTGCTGCAGAGAAGAGGAATCTCTCTAGTTGCTTTAAGATGTAGCAGATGTTAGTTACTATTATACCAATAAACTGTTTTTCAATCTTGTAGAAATTTCTTTTCTTTCTAGAATTTTTATAAGAGCACAACTCTCAACTAATTGCCTTATGCTCTCTCATTATTTTAGTCAGCAAATTTAGCACAATGGTTCTAATTACTGAGAAACTAAACTTGCTTAATCTGTTAAAGTAGCATTGGTATTTGTATGTGTATGGTTTGTTTTAATCTCACAGCCAGACCAGGTTACTAGTTATATTTAAATTTTGCCACTTGCTTTCCTTTGAATACACTGCTGACCTTAGATAAGTCATTTAGATCCTCTGGATTCCAGCAACCTCATTTGTGAAAGGAGGCTGGACTGAGAGTTGGTAGATTAAAGGATAAACATAAGCTTCAGAGGTTTAAAAAAAAGTGGGTGTGAATCTCTGTTCTCTTGCGCTAATTGTCTCTAAAAGTTAAGTCATTTAACTTTTCAGATTCAGCATCTAGAAAATGGGACTTTCATCACTGGCTTCTGATAGTGAGGAATAAGACCAAGCACTCAAAGTGCCTATTAAAACCGAGTAAGTGCTGAGACTGTAACTGCTGAACAGTAAGGTCTCTGAGACTTAGCCTGACCCTCATCAGCCCTTTAACTATAAACATCAAGCTTTAATTATAAACAGTATAGATAGATGAGGAAACATGGTTTGACCCTCACGATAGCCAAATATGTGTAATTTTATTAAATGGTTACTAATTTTATTAAATGGATGCTAACTGAGATTTCTGTTGCAATAAAATTGGCCTTCTTCCTTGGAAGTGAAGCTATAAAGACAGTCTCTTAAATTTTGTTTGCTTACATAATGCACTTAGCTATTTCTAAAGAAGGCTGAGTCATAAATTATGAAACAAAATCCAAGTTGGTGAGCTGTGAGATCTACTGAGAACAAAGGCACAGACTTACTGGAGGAGGCACACTACAGACAGGGAGGTGTTGTCCACTGAAAACCACAGAGCATCCTGGGACCTGCTGTGTACTACAAGCAGGGATGTGCTGGCCTGTGCAGAGTGGAATCCCATGTGGTGCCACTGTTGTTACTGTATAAGAAACAGGGACTGTGCCTTGATGGAGCTATTGGGAAAGAAAAACAGAATAGCTGTTTAGATACAATATGTGACTATTAAAAATTAACATTTGGTCTTTTATTGGTTCTTTTCTCAGCTGCACAAATTACCTCTTCAATAGTTTTGACCGGAATACTATCTCTGTATAGGAAAGCTATTTCAAGATTATATACAATCCCTGCAGAACTGGGGCTAAACTCTTCCCTTAAGGGACCTAAAGCCCAGGAGAAAAATGAATTGTGATTATTAACTCTTCTAGCCTGACTTATAGAGCAGAAATTTTTTCTAAAAGGGAAATTTTTGGAAAAACAAAAGCTGGTATCTTCCTATCCTTGGTCACATTCAACAGAAAACACATTTTGTTTAGTTGAAACTAGTAAAACAATGCAAAGCCCTATTTGAAAAAGCTAAATAATGTCCTTCCCTCCTGGACAATCTTATTCTCATCATACCTTTCTCTAGGAGCATACAAGCATGATTACACATAAATTGTCATTTTTGTGTAAATGGCACAAAATTAACAGAAATGAGATATTACCCATGATTTTGTCTCTTCACTTAATATTGTATTGCAGATATGTCTTCAAGAGAGTTAAAGGCAACTTGTTCTTTTTGATACTAGCCAGATATTTCAAGTACTAAACAAGAGTCCTACCATATACCAATAGACATTCAAGTTTTTACTGTTTTGTCAGCACAAACACAATTGTAAAAAATGCCATTGAAGGTATATATCCTTATATATTAGTTTTATTTATCTCAGAGGGATTACCAGGTAAAGGGTTAAACATATTTTAAACTTTTACAGATATTGCCAAATCACCTGCAAAAGGCTGAATGAAGTCACACTCTCAAGAATAACATACGAGGGCCCATATTTACCAGGATCTTCACTCAAAGTAGACTGTAATTGCATTTTAAGCATGCTTATCTGAAGAGTGAAAAAATGTTAGCAGCATGCTTGCTTTAAATTTGCATTTATGATTAGAGAGGTTGAACATATTTTAACATAGTTTATTAACCCTTTAGATTTTCTCGTCTATAAATAATCTGTATCCTTTGCTCACTGCCTACTTTCTACTACGTTTTTTTTTTGAGACAGAGTCTCACTCTGCTGCCCGGGCTAGAGTGCCATGGCATCAGCCTAGCTCACAGCAACCTCAAACTCCTGGGCTCAAGAAATCCTCCTGCCTCAGCCTCCCAAGTAGCTGGGACTACAGGCATGTGTCACCATGCCCAGCTAATTTTTTTTTCTATATATATTTTTAGCTATCCAGATCATTTCTTTCTATTTTTAGTAGAGACAGGGTTTTGCTCTTGCTCAGGTGGGTCTCGAACTCCTGACCTGGAGCGATCCTCCCGCCTCGGCCTCTCGGAGTGCTAGGATTACAGGTATGAGCCACCACGCCCAACTGCCAGTAATCATTCTTTTAATAATTCCAGCAGAGTATTCTTTTAATATTTCACTAGCTACAGTTTATTTAAAACATTTGCATCTGTATTTAAGAGGGAAACTAGTTGATAACTTTCTTTTGTTGTACTATTGAGGTTTCATTATTAAGATTGTGCTAGTTTCATAAAATATATTTAGATGTTTTCTATATTTTTCTATGATCTGGAGTAGTTTAAATTGAAATTACCATTTCATTAAAGGTTAGATAAGAATTCAGAGTAATTTCTAAAAACAGATATATTTTCTAAAGACAGATTTTTAAAGCAGAAGACCTAGTCTGCTCAGGTTTTCTACTTCTTGGTCTGCTTATTTACATATGTAATCTTTTTAATTTCTCAATATGTAGACTCAACACGTGAGACCCTCACCTTTTCTGAAATGCAGCCTTTTTCTTTTCTTTCTTTGGTTCCATCCCTAACCACCACCCCTCTTCCCTTCACTTTAGCACCCACCTCCCAAGGTGAGTACACATTCTTCCACATTTTTCTCTGTGTTCCCATAGTCCTATGTATACATATATACTATGTTTTACAAAATGGGACTCTGTAAACACTTTTCTCCATTTTGTTTTTCTTGCTCATAACGAGGAGGAAAAAGATAAAATTATTTCTTTTGTTATTTTATGTGCATAGTTTTATCAGGTTATGGGCACAAATAATGTAAATTAGAAAACCAAAAACATTTCTTTTTATAATTTACTACATGGTAATTTTTAAAAAGTGCTTCAGGAACATAATAAAAATGTCTTTTTTTTTTTTTTGAGACAGAGTCTCCCTGTGTTGTCCAGGCTGGAGTGCCATGGCGTCAGCCTAGCTCACAGCAACCTTAAACTCCTGGGCTCAAGCAATCCTCCTGCCTCAGCCTCCTGAGTAGCTGGGACTACAGGTGCATGTCACCACGCCCGGCTAAGTTTTTCTATTTCTAGTAGAGACTAGAGACGGGGTCTCGCTCTTTCTCAGGCTGGTCTCGAACTCCTTATTTCAAGTGATTCTCCTGCCTCAGCCTCCCAGAATGCTAGGATTACAGGGGTGAGCCACTACGTCCAGCCAATAAAAATGTCTTGACAGAAGAATGGCAGCTGGGTAAAACCCTAATTTCTCTCAGTTGTCAGTATACATTATGTTGTTTTTTTTCTATTATCTAGCACAGAATATAAAAAGTCAGATGCTATTCTGATTAGCTTTCCTTTGCAATTTCTCCTGTCCATAAACCTGCAAGATTTTTTCTTTATCCATAAAATCCAGTGAATTTATAAAGGCTGTGTTTAGATTTCTGTCTTTCTTGACATCAGAAACTCCATAGATGGATCATATAATTATGGTCTTCATTCTTAGGCTCTAAAAACAGGCAACCCCTCTCCCTTAGCTAGTCCCTCAGTTCTTGGCAAGAAAAAAAGAGAAATAAAGGCTTATGCCTATCATCTCCTTGGAGACCTATAGAAACCTGTGAGCAAAGACTCACTCAACTGTCTTCTTCATTGAATTATTCCAGAAGAAACTGGAAGGGTGAGGGAAACGGGGATATGTACTCACACCACCAGCTGTCTGGTATTTCCTATTAATCCTGAATCAGTAATTTCAAACCAATTATTACGTGAAGTTATTCTGAGCTTTCATAACCTTGATCCTAATATTTTAAGTTCAAATTTATTCTATGGAAGCTGTGTAGAATTTAAATCTCGATTCTTATAAGGAATGAGAAACCTAACAAAAATAACTTCATTTTAGGTAAGATTAAAAGAAATCTGAAACAAAGAACCAAACAATCTCAGTAAACTGCCATCATTTTGCATCTGTATTTCCAGGACATTCTGTCATTATACCTGATCATGTATGTCAACCATTACTGCATTCTGCTGGGGTGGATGAGCAGCAGGATGTAACAGACGGGGAGATACATTCGGAGGGTGGAAGGCTCGAGGCTCCTCTATTGCTTGCTGCTGTGCATAAGGAAGATGGTGATAGTTTTCATCTTGACTAACGGAATTATGTCGAGACAGACGATCCCTTCTTCCTCTCTGGCGTCTGACAGGAGGACTGTAGTATAGTAAATATCAAAAAGAAAGTCATTATAATGTTTACCACTGTGATCCATCAGGATTCTGTATTCTCTCTCTGTCATTAATCAACAGTGTATGTTAAAGTAAGCTTGAGTATTAAATAATTGCTAAGGTTCCCCATCAGCTCCAAAAATTTAACAGATTTAAATATAAAGCGTATGTATAATTTTTAAATAATGAAAGAAAACACTATTGTATTCAGAGTATTCAGCTCTGAAAGTACTTAGAAATCAATAGCTAACGAGTCTTTTAAAAATAGCGTATGAAACTGCCCTTTTTGTAAGTAAAAAATAGCCAAATATTAGCAATTTCATACGGTTTAACCTATTATTTTCCTCCCTTTATAAATATTATAATAAGCAAACTTTAATCTGTACGTATCTTGTCAGTATTCCTCATATATATAACGGGCACTTTGTGTTTTTATATTCGGCTAAGACATACATAAGGCACAGTTCTTATCCGCCCTAAATGGTACTTTTAAAAAATGAGAATAGAAAAAAACATGAAATAACTAAAGAACATACAATTTACTGACAACTGCAAATACAACAGTGAGTAAATACTGAGAATGGATATGATTGGCAGTGTCAGCATAAATAGTCCGAGAATATACAGAATTTTTAATTAGAACCTGCTTATTGAAGCAGAGCACATTTATTCTCCATGTACTAGTCATCTACATAGTTTAATACAAATTTTGTCATTGTGACTCAACTTCCATTTTCTACTTCTCTTTACTTCCATAATTCACCTCCACTGATTTTTACAATGTGTCAGCACAAAGGCAATTTAACAAAAGGCCTTATTAAAATGTACTCCATGTTGGGCAAAGGAGGCCAAACATCTCTCTTCTAGGCAAAGCTAAAAATGCCATCTCAGCAACCTTTTTTATAAAGGTAGGTCACTTTTTTCTCAATCTTCCCACTCTGTACCTCTAAATCTGTTTCTTCTCACTACAAACTCTCTAATCTTAAGAGAACAAGGGATATTCCTTTGCAAGATCAACTCAACAGTACTCCTGACACCATCCTCCCAGGTTCTTGCTCCACTAATTGTTTCCTCTATCTTTAGTTTTAGTACAACTTTTTGCATTTTTGCTTCCAAACTACAGATTGTATTTTATGGAATTCAAGAGGTTATCTATTTTAGGACTAAAAATCTTTTTATTTTGAAATAATTTTGGTACAGTGTTTCTACATACCCTTCACTCAGCTTCCGTTCATGTTAATATCTGCCATAACCAGAGAACAATTATCAAAATTAAGGGATAAACTGGTACCATACTATTAATTAAACTACAAAATATATCTGGACTTCACTCATTTTTCCACTATTGTCCCTCACTGCTTCAGAATATAATGCAGGATCCCATACTGCATATAGTTGTCATGTCTCCTTAATCACCAAAATTTGTGACAATTTGAGTCTTTTCTTGTCTTTCATGACCTTGACACCTCTGAAGATATTAGTCATTCACTCTGCAGAATTCCCCTCATCCTGAGTTTATTTGATGTTTTCTCACCATCTGCCTTGAAGGGTATGCATATTTGGGAAAGAGATGACAAGCGGTGATATGCCACTTTTAGTGTGTCACATGAAATCAACATACATCACTGGTGATAGTAACATTAATCACATGGCTCATGGGGTGTCTGCCAGGACTCTCCACTACAAAATTATCATTCTTCCTTTTGTAATTACCAAATATTTGGGGAGAGATACTTTCAGACCATGCAAATATCCTGCTTCTGCTTAAAGTTTTACCACTAATTTTACCATCCATGAATGGATCTGTATAATCACTACCTATGTTGTTCTAGTGGTGATTTTTTATCTCCCTCAGTTTTTCTACATTTAATTGGAATTCTTCTATAAGAAAGAATTGTTACCTTATTTGCTTATTCAGTTATTTATAATCAATATGGACTCATGGATATTTATTTTATTCTTCGGGTTATAATCCATACTATTGTTTTATTTTTTCAAATTATTCCAATGGGAACGCTTTCAGTTCGGCTCTGGTGCTTTTTCAACATGTCCCTATCCTTTTGAGCACTTCCTTAATATCTGGCACCACAATGTGCTCCAGGCTCATCTTGTAGTTTCCCTACCCCAGCCCTGGAATTAACTAGCTCTCCAAAGAGCCCTGATTCCTCTGACTACTGATTGGTATTTAGAAGCCAAGATCAGGTGCTAGTTGTACTCACTGCTACTACTAAGTCACTGTTTCTAGGCTCTCTGACAGCAGAACAAAGAAATATGTCTATGTATACTAACCCACGTCTACGCACATATCAACATTTCTTTATCAAATATTTTAAAGGATTATCTCATGTATTACTAAAAAGAAAAGTTGCCAAATAAACTATGCTAGACTAATTTTGTCTTTATGAGATGTTAATATGTGAAAAAATGTGCACCTTAAAATAAAAATGGAATACATATGCTCAGATCACCCATCTCTCTTAAAAAAAACCCAACCTATCCACAAACTTAAGAACCCTTTTTAATAATTTTTTTTCTCTCAATTGTTGCCACTTGATCTCACTTCCCCACTCAAAAATAATTTATGTAGTTCTTGAACTAATCACAAAATGAGATCTAGTCCTCATGCTGACACCCACGTCCCCTTATGACTTTGAGCCCTATATTTCCCATACTATCTCTCATTAAATCTATTATATGTGCCTTTATAGGATATTTAAGAAGCTGAATTACTAGAAAATGTCTAAATAAGAAATAGTGATAAAATGATGGGCAAATATTTCTTTCAGTTGAAATATTTCTACCAGCGATACATACATACTTTGTCATTTTGTTTTAGGTATAACACTTGTACATGGCACAAAGTATGGATTTTGTGCTGGCCTCACTTTCCTGCCTTTTGTTGCACAAAATTTTCTATTTATGTTGTTTATCTATATAAGTGAGCTATACGTTCTATTCTTCTCATGATTAGTCTTACATTTTCCAACAACTACTTTCATTTTCCTAAAATCATCTAATCAGCATTCCTGGGGAGGGGAGTTAATATAACTTTACTTCTTTCTGTTCTGTCCCCATCTCAGGTTCAGACCTTTTCTGTATTTCTTTCTAAAGCAACATTATTTAGACTTAGTAGTGTGTCTTTTTTGTTTTCTTTGTTAACCAATGGTCTTCAACCCTATTTCTTACATTTATTATTCTACTTCCTGGATATAGTACAATATCTAATAATAAAGTTGTCCCTTGTTATCCGTGGTGGGTTGGTTCCAGGAGCCCCCTGCTATGGACACCAAAATCTGTAGATGCTTAAGTCGCACAGTTGGTCTTGTGGGATCAAGGATACAAGTCAGCCCTCTTTATCCACAGGTTCCATATCCCAAGAATACTATATTTTTGATTCACGATTGGTTCAACCCACTTTGATACAGAGGGAGGATCTCTTACTGGCCAACTTTCTGAGTCTGAATGTTTGCAAATGCTTTTATATTTTGACTTTATATCAAATAAGTCAACTTTATTTTGATAGAATTCAAAATAAAAAATAAGTTTCTCATAACTGTGAAGATTTAGTCCACTGTCTTCTTATATCCAATGCTCTTAAATAAGAAGCTTGTGGTCAGTCTGGTTCCCACTTCTTTGTGGATAGTATTTTCTGTCTTGGGATGTTTGTGAATTTTTATTTATCCTTGGTGTCTGTGCTGGAATTTCACTAAGATCCTGTTCAAAACTCAGTCTTATACTGTAGCCTTCTGGAAATATTATTAGACATAATTTAGAATTGATGGCTCTGTCTCTATACTTAAATTTACTTTTCCACACTTTCCATTTTGCCATTTTATAATATATTCTGGGAAATTTCCTCCAGTTGATCATCCAGAAACTTACTTTGTCTGCCCATTTATTAAGTTTTACCAACTAAGATTTCTAGTTGATTTTTATGAATGCAATATCCCTCTTGTATCTCTCATATGACACTTATTCTAAAATTTTATTTTGCTTATTCCACTGTTTCTCCAGGTTCTTCCATTAATTATTGGGTTTAATGCCCCTATTTATTCAGGTTGTTTTATTGCATTTAATGCCCCTCTTTCACTTTGTTGGTTTTCTTGTATGCTTGGTAATTTCCTGGTTTTGTGCTCACCTTTGTATCTGAAATCCTGCTAGATTACTGTTACAAATTGGATCTGCGTGGTATGGCCTGCTTCTGGGAGAAAATCTGGCAACTAAGTTTATAGCTAGCCTATACTAAGTGGTAAGTGAGGATAGAATAAGGAATAAGACACACTGCTGAACAAAATAAGCCACTTTTCTAGGTGGTAAATGCTCTCTACTCCTCCCTTGTGTTGCCATGAACAAAAAGCATGATGCTTCTCACCAACTGAAGAACACATAGTGGCTGGGTGCTATGGGTTGAAGACCACTGGTTAACAACGAAAACAAAAAAGACACACTACACTAAGTCTGAATAATGTTGCTTAAAAAAGAAATAAATACAGAAAAGGTCTGAACATGAGATGGGGACAGAACAGAGAGAAGTAAAGGTATATTAACTCCCCTCCCCAGGAATGCCTGTAATTCCAGCACTTTGGGAGGCAAGAGTATAGCTTGAGGCCAGGAGTTCAAGATCAGCAAGACTCTGTCTCTAAATAAAATTTAAAAATTAGCCAGGTGTGACGGCTTGCACTTATAGTCCCAGCTACTCAGGAGGCTGAGGGCAGGAGGACCGTTTGAGCCCAGGAGTTCAAGGCTACAGAGATGTATCATTGCATCACTGTACTACAGCCTGGCGACAGACTGAGATCTGTCTCTTAAAAAAAAAAAAAACCCACACATAGCTAGTTACTATTAACATCTGTAAACAGATATTTCTGACACTCCCTTCCTGGCCTAAGGCATTTCCTACATCCTAAAAATTCTACTTCTAGGTTCATATCCTAGTGAGACTTTTTATATATGTACACAGGGAGATGTGCATATCACGGTTCCTAACAGTAATCTTTTAATAACTAGAAATTAGGCACAACTGTATCACAGTAAAAATACATGAACCATTGCTACCAACATTAAAAACAGAATGCTAATAAATGAAGCCTAAGAATACATTTAAATGAAAACAGGCAAAAACCAAAATCATGTTGTTTAAGAATATACTCAAAGGTACTAAAAACTGTAACAAACAAGGGAATGCTGCCAAACTCCAGGACAAGGTTACTCTCTAGGAAGGAGGAAGAGGAAGGGGAATGGTAACACCAGAGGGACTTTTGGGGAATGAGTAACACTATTTTGACCTAGGTGTTGGGTACGTGTGTTTGTTATCCTTTTAATTGTATATATTTTTTTACATGTTCTTCTGAATGTATGACACAATTCACCAAGAAACAGAAAAAGACTACAGTAGGTACTTGGGCCATAACTTTGAAACAACCTTATTTCCTCATGCTTATTATATCTAACAGCTACAACATAATTTACCTGACATTTTACTTAAACATTCCCATATAATTGGTTAATAAGGTACTGGGGAATGTAAAAGTCTTAGTGTCTCAACAGAAAATAGCTCAGACACAGGTTTGTGTTGTCTCATTTGGAACACAGAATGATGGTTTTAAGATCCCTTCTGCATTAGTCTGCCATAGCAAAGCACCACAAACTGGGTGGCTTAAACAGAAACTTATTTTGTCAAAGTTCTGTAAGCTAGAGGTCTGAGATCAAGGTACCAGCATGGTTGGCTTCTGGAAAAGGGATCTCTTCCCAGCTCAGAGATGATCACCTTCTTACTGCACCCTCACATGGTAGACAGTGAGTTTACCAATGACCCCTCTTCTTATAAGGACACTAATTCCTATGGATAAGGGTCCCACCCTTATGACCTCGTTTTAACCTTAGTTAATTCCTTAGAGGTCATGTTGCCAAAAACAACCACACTAAGGGTTATGGCTTCCACATATTAATTGGGGAGGGAGGAGACACACATTCAGTCCATAACACATTCCTAACTCAAGATTCACTACTATTCCTTAGATTATCAACATTCGGAACACACAAACAGGTATCTCATCCTAAGGATACACTATTTCCCTGAAATAAGAAATATGACCTCAGGCAACAACTAAAGAGAAAGAAACGCTGAACAAATGCATTCCCCTGTGAAGAAAAGGCAAGGGCCAAGTTCCGGAGAAGAGAGGCCTAAAAGTTGAACTAAACTTCAGTCATTCTTTTCATACCACAGGTTCCACAGTTTTATAAGAAACATAATTAAGCTCCTAATTGCCTTAGAGGATATAGAAGGAAGAGGAATGAAGAGTAATTTACATCTAAGATTTCCATTTTATGAACTACAGAAAGTATTTTTCAGTAATCAGGATTTTAGGCTGGCACACAAACTCTTAAAGCGTGAGGCAGCTGAATTCATATATAATGGCATGGATTGACTTCAGGTAAATCACTTTAGCCTCTTTCAATTTCTTCACCTGTCAATTATAAGCTAAATGAACTATTATGACCTAGGGCAGTCACTTACAATGTTGGTTTTTTATGTGTGAATGTGTACATATGTTGATGTGTTTATGAAATGCCTAGAAAAAATGCTTTCTGATATTAAAAAAATATTCACAAACTTAGTAATGGAAGGAAATTTAAGAAATAAATTGTAATCAACTAACCTTCTTCTGTTGCGTGCAGGTGTGTTGCATCGTTCCCCTGAGAAGTGATGTTGGCTTGGTCGAACTGAAGGGGGCTGCCTATTTGATGTCATCTCCCATGGTCGCATTGGTGGTGAGGGAGCTGGTGATGCTGATGTATAATCAAAGACTGAATGAGAGAGGCGCTGTCTCTTGGGACTTGGACTATCTTCACTCTGCCAATGCAACAGAATGGATCAACTGAATAAGACCTTTAAAGGATTTCACATTACTGTATATGCAAAGGTGTTTAAATATATTTAACTTAAAAATGTAAAGGAGGCAAAAAAATGTATATATTTGCTATCAAACCAAATTAAAAACCTTTAAAAAATGATGGGGTAGGATAAGAAGGGAGATGCATTAGTAAATAATATTAAATGACAAATGAACTTTTTTGAAAAAAACTCATCAGAAAACACAAGGTAACAACATACAGGGCATCCAACAGTGCAATGAACTTTTGTATAGTACTTGACCTTTTCTTTAAAATCCCAATCAACCTGATAAATTCCACTATGCTCTCCTGGTCAGTTACCAGTTATACTCTTTTAGGTGTCAATTCTCAGCTGGGAGCTCAGTTTAGGAGGGATATAATTTCAGTAGGCCCTCAACTTGATTCTAAATCATGCTCCTTCCCCTCCTTATTTTTGTGGTTTAGGCCATTACATTTATTTTCTCTAATGAAGGTTACATGGTTAAGGTAAGAGTTATATCAAACAGATAAAGTCATAATCAGCTAATATAAATCATCAGTTCTTAACTAGAATACCACAACACTCTGGAGAGTAACTTGTCAAGTTTTCAAGGGTCCCAGCATGGGCTGTCTATAAAATTGATATGGATCACTTAATTGCATCATTAACTTTTCAGGATTCCCCACCCAACTCAATTTCCCAAATGAGTCTTCTTGAGACTGAAAATTACAAATTAGCTGAAAACTTGATAAGGCTGTGTGTATTCTAATTCTAACAGAACCTCTCCTATCTCCAATCTATTCTTGCAAGTTAATTACTTGGGCATTAGAGTTCTTTTGGTTGGAAAACAATTAGTACCTGCTGTTAACACAAAAATCACCTTAAAACATTAGCAAAAGAATATATGGGGCTACATAATTCTGTTAGATTTTAAAGACATAAGCCTACAAAACAGAACTGATTGTTTTATTTAAACAGACAGGAAAAAGGCAAATTACTAAATGGTTATATTTGATCATTCCAAATTATTTAGCAGAGATATTCCAAAAACTGTCATTTTCCTTCTATAATATATTTAAGAAATATTGTAGTTAAAATACAAAATATGAAAGCATTGCTGTTGTCACTCTCCCTACCACCACGTAAATCATATTATTTCCCCAGATTTAATGGTAAAGTTGTCACTTGGTATTAGGGGCAGGAGGATTGGCTCCAGGACACCAGACTCCCAGGATACCAAAATCTGAAGATGCTCAAGTTTCTTATATAAAATGGTGTAGTGTTAGGCTGAGCACAGTGGCTCATGCCTGTAATCCCAGCTCCTTGGGAGACTGAGGCAGAAGGCTCACTTGAGCCCAGGAGTTTGAGAACAACCTGAGCAACACAAGACCTGGTCTCTACAAAAAAATTTTAAAAATTAGGCAGGCACGGTGGCATGCACCTCTAGTCCTAGCTACTCGGGAGGCTGAGGCAGGAGGATCACTTGAGCCCAGGAGTTTGAGGTTGCAGTGAGCTACGATCCAGCCACTGTACTCTAGCCTGGGCAACAGAGCAAGACAAGGTCTTAAATAAATAAATAAATAAATAAATAAATAAATAAATAAAATAAATAAATAAATAAATAAGGTGTAGTGTTTGCATAAATCCATGCATATCCTCCCATATATTACTTAAAATATCTAATACAATGCAAATGCTATGTAAATAGTTGTCATACTGTATTTTAAAAATTTGTATTACTTTTTATTTTATTGTTTTCAGATATTTTCGATCCCTTGTTGGTTGAATCTGCAGATGCAGAACTTTCCAATATGGAGGGCCAACTATTCCTAAAACTTAAAAAATCGTAAATAACCACTGAAATTTGGACATTTTGATTAAAAAAAAAAAAAAGGCAGAATCAACACTGACACATAAGCACCAGAAATAGGCTATCTCCACAGCTGGGAAAACAGATTTGATTAACATTGACTTTTTAAAGAACAAAATACTAGCAACAATTGTGGTCATTAGCTTTTATACATATCCTACACTGCCTATTATACATTGTAAAGCCTAATGCAAGCTAAGACAGGGAACTTTGAATCCTAGAAATTCAAGGCCTAAAATGGAAAATGCTGCAGATCCACATGATAAAAGTCAAACGACCTGAGAAAGTGCTTCCAGGGGTGGGGAACCTGCAGCCTTCCTTCTAATATCAAGATTGTTCTTTTTAAAGCACCAGAGGAAGCAAGAAAAGCTTCATTTTTCTCTGATGTTCCCTTTTTAATAAATGGATTTGTTCTGTAAAATTTGGATTCAGTCAAAAGGCCTCATTGATATTTTCAGTGATGTTCAAATTGTAAGTTAACAGCTGTACTTAGTTTACAACAAACAAATTGCTTTTAAGAGTAGAGGTAAGGATAGATGGCTGAGAAAAGTTCCCCATCTCTTTTCTTTGTGCTGTGATGGGTTCACAATGGCGAAAAAGAGGAGACAAAGAATAGGATGTGAAGGTAAGTGAGGTATTCATTAGCTGTCTGGCAATAAGTCTTACTTTTTATACTCAAAGTAATTGGAAACCACGATGGATACCTAAAGACAGGAAGACATTAAAAAGTAGTTTACTATATGCAACGTGGTCTCATCACATCAGTCAATTTTAGTACTCTAAGGAACTCCAAAGAAAACCTCACAGTTTTCAGAAAAGGGAAGGGGCAGTAACCTACAAAGAAACAAGAATTGGTTTAGCATCACACTTCCCATAGGAAAATAAGGATGCTAAAAGTTCGCTGAATGAAGATAATATTGAACCTAGAATTTAATACTCTGATCAAACTATTAACTGACGGGAGGGCAAAAACAAAGACCTGTGCCAGATGTATAAAGACTCAAAGTTACTTCTTACATATCAGACAATTTTACTTGATTTTAACTTCTCACTCCTTCTGTCACTGAAAGATATTTAAACACGTGTGCAAGACACACACACACACACACACACACACACACACACTCCCCGCCTTATCACCAATAAGCAGTAGAACCAACCCAGAAGTGTGATGAAATGAAATCCCAGGAATGTAGCAAGTTTGAAAAGCAATCATTCCAAATTAGAACAAGTCAGAGGGCTCTGAGAAAAAAGCCCGAAATGAAGTAGATTCAAAACATAAGGCTGAGGGCAGGGTATGGCGGCTCAAAACTGTAATCCCTGCACTGTGGGAGGCCTAGGCGGAGGATCACTTGAGGCCAGGAGTTCAAGACTAGCCTGGGCAACATGGTAAGACCTTATCTCTATTTTTTTTTTTTATTAGCTAGCTGGGCATGGCGGCATGCACCTATAATTGTAGCTACTCAGAAGGCTAAGGCAGGAGGATCACTTGAGCCCAAGGACTTCAAGGTTACCGTGAGCTATGATTAGGTCACTGCACTCCAGCCTGGGTGACAGAGGGAGACCCTGTCTCGGGGCGGGGGATATAAATAAAATTAAAATAACAAAACATATGACTGAGAAGCTGGAAGTTATTAATAAAATTTAAGCACATGGGTCTTCTGTGGTAAAAAAAAAATATAAAAGGTAATCAGTCCAGGAAAATCAAAGAGGAATGCAAATCAATCTGACCTTGTCATCTAATGCATTCTTTTCTTTGAGTAGAATGCGGTAGAGGTCTCAGATGATTACACTTCCTTCTCCATGGCCAAACATGCTCTTTGTCTGCAATGAATATACGGATATTCCTAACACAATGCAAAGTGTTTAATTGGGTTTTCAATAATTAAAATTAACCTAGGACAAGACATGAAAGATCACTGTTGTAGTTACAGCATAGAACTTAAGTAATATAAACTTTGATAAAGTAACTTTATAGACAAAATCATGAACTAAATGTGAAAATAATAATAAATATCTAAAAATAATGGCTTAAGTACAACAAATGTACTTTTAAATGCATTGCTGAACTCAGGGAAAAACGGGACACAGAAATAGGAAAAGAAAACTGAAAACTTGGTTTGTATTTTTGACGTTCTTAGGAGGGACAAAATTCATAAGGACTTATCATTGTGATCCCTGCATGAAGTCAAAACTTCCAAAGTAGTATACTTACAACAAAAAGGAAGATTAGGAAAAGTCATCCAACTGACATAGAGAGTCAACAAAGAAACCTGTCTGCTCTGTCTGGACTTTTGAGTGGAGGAGGAGTTTCTCTTCTGAGAATTCAAACCCAGGTTCACTCCTCATACCAAGTCTGGGGTTCAAATTTTCAGTACCAATGCTGCCTGTGCACCTAGAAGCTTAGAAATTAATATGAAAACTCATCCAGAACTATGCTACCACTAGGACCTCTCTCTCTCTCTCTTTTTTTTTTTTTGAGACAGTCTCACTCATTCTGTCACCCGGGCTAGAGTGCTGTGGTGTTAGCCTAGGTCACAGCAACCTCAAATTCCTGGGCTCAAGCAATCCTCCTGCCTCAGCCTCCCAAGTAGCAGGGACTACAGGTGTGCACCACTATGCCCAGTTAGTCTTCTCTATTTTTAGTACAGATGGGGTCTTGCTCTTGCTCAGAGCTGGTCTCGAACTACTGACCTCAAGCAGAGGTCTGACTCCCAGAGTACCAGGATTACAGGGGTGAGCCACTGCACCTGGCCACTAGGACCTCCTGATAGATGTAAATACAAAGGTGAATCAGGAAGGATACTCTCATTACCTGCACCAGTGGTCCTCAAACTTTTGCTTGTCTCAGAAACCTCAGATTGCTGGCCCTCCTCCCCAGTTTTTAACTCAGAAAGTTGGGACTAGGGCTCAAGAAGTACCATTTCTATCAATATCCCTGGTGATGCTTTATGCTGTTGGTCCAGGAACACTTTAAGATCCAATGAACTAAGAGATAAAGGGCTCTCTTGGGAAAAATATCTAATAATAAATTACCATAAAAGAAAAATTTTAATTCTCAAAGGGATAAGTTCTTTCCCTCCTTTCCTTATTGATTCTGTGCCAATGGACTGACTTTTCAAAGTACCAGATGTTGATAACCTAAAGCCAAAGATGTTGACTTATCTTGTTTAAATCAGGAACAAGTACTATTTCTACTGGCACAGAATATTATACAGAAATTACTGTACAGAACACTGGTACAGATTTAGGAATTACGGGAGGTAAGACAGGAAGTAAATGGAGGTAAGGGAGGGAATAAAGGGAGTGAAAAAGGAAAGAAGGTAGATTTTATACTTAGCATTAAATCTAATAAAGTCTAGGATTACACCTCTGTCAACACCAAACCATTTTTATAACCAAACCGTCATTATTAGAAGTGAAATCAACCCTGTAGGCAGGCATAAGTATTCCATGACTTCACAAAAGCAAATCAGAAGTTACTAAATGTGGCTGGGTGTGGTGGCTCATGCCTATAATCCTAGCACTCTGGGAGGCTGAGGGGAGAGGATCGCTTGAGGTCAGGAATTCGACACCAGCCTGAGCAAGAGCAAGACCCCATCTCCACTAAAAAAAAAAAAAAAAAAAAAAAAAAAAGGAAAGAAAGAAATTAGCCGGGCAACTAAAAACAGAAAAAAAATTAGCTAGGCGTGGTGGCACACGCCTATAGACCCAGCTACTCAGGAGGCTGAGGAAGGAGGATCGCCTGAGCCCAGGAGTTTGAGGTTGCTGTGAGCTAGGCTCACTGCCATGGCACTCTAGCCTCGGCAACAGAGTGAGACTCTGTCTCAAAAAAAAAAGGAAAAAAAGAAGTTATTAAATGCTAAAAAATATTTTTATATGTAATATATATCTCAGGTATATATACCAGAAAAAGTCTTGGGTGACAGGAGATGCTGTACCAGACAAACTTTCCCCCAAACAGAAAAAAGTTCCAAGTTCTAGGATACCAGTGACTAAAATGTGCCTCTGACTTTATGAGCCATTAGCGAGTCCCAAGGACTTCCTCCCTCCCCAAGGCAGTAAGGAGGCAACTAATGTAAGGGAATGAAATCCCCCAACAATCTGACCCTCTTCAATCGTCATTCAGTACTACCATTCACCTTAGAATTACAAATAAGCACATCATGATTTAAGAATCCTCAATTCTCCTTTAAACTCCCAGACTTTCTCTACTTGCCTTAACTATCTGTACCAAAAATGTGGTTTCTCATTCCACAATTAAGGAAAAAAAAAAAAAAACCCAGTTAAATGCAAATGGCCTCAGGAGAGCAAACACTCACTGGATTTCATCTATTTTAAACAAAGGTGAAAACACTTACAAAACTAACATACTCTATATATAGGCAACCTGCTATTAATAACCAAGACAAGATCCTTTTTTGTTTTACAGTGGATGGATATAAACATGGGAAAGCAGAAAATTAATAATGTTATGTTTGGATCACACAATATAGTTTATAAAATGATCTCTAAACATTACCTCATTTAATTCTCCACAAGCTGAAGTCTTTGAATATATGCTCTTGAACTATACAATGTACATAGTGTATTACTTCACACACAACTTTCATTTTTGATGTATAACTCTGATATTCCTCAGCTTAAACGATTTCACAATAAAATTCTCTCTCAACCAGACAAATACATCTTCCTAGAACGTTGTTTTACTTATAGATATAGGAGGGAAAAGAGGCTTTGAATGTTGTGTTTTCAAGTTACCATAAACACGCAGAAACAAAGTAAGAATTTTGATTTTTGATATGATCCAAAGTTTGTGCTTTCTTTTTTTTTTCATGAAAGCCCAAGGAAAACAACAGTTTTATATGCAGTCAGTGCTTGGAAAGGGACTCTAGTAGCATAATATATTGCAATCCCATCATAAAGAATAAGATCCAACACTGTGTGAAAATATTTACGTTACCATCACTGGCTATAACTGCTAATCCACTAGAACACACGAGCAATGAAGTTGCATCCTAAGTCTAGGTAGGGAAGTTTGGCTAGTTTTTGAGTAACAGGGTAGTGATGTTATATTCTAGATTTTTCCCCAATTTTTAATTAAACAAAATATCACTGGTCCACAAAAACTAATTTAACTTAATGCTACAATTGTACTGTTTTCAATCACTATATTTAGTTCCAACAGAGTACTCGATTTTATTCGTCATGTATCCATAACTATAATAATTTTAAGCTGTAAACATAAACAAATGGTTAAAATGAAAACTCTAAAGTATAAGCATAAAGCCAGTGAAAACAGAAAAGACAGTAATAACCTGAAATCAAGAGATCCTCTCAGATAACCACCTGGAAGTGTTCTATAGACAGCTGAAGCTCACAGGGTAAGAATATAAATTGAGGAGTTTTGGATATATAAATAGATTATAGGCTAACGAGGCTGCAGGCATGGACAAAATTGTCCCAAAAAAGTTTATATAATGAAAAGAGGGCTCAATAATGGATCCTGAGAAATCCAACATTTAATATTGGGTAGCTGATGAGTAGAGGAGTGTGGAGTGTGATGGAAGCCAGTGGAAGGGGATCTCAAGGATGCAACTGAGAGGTCATGTAAGGTGAGGGCTGAAAAACATTCACTAGATTTACCAACATGGAGGTCACTGACAAAGAGTTATTTCTTTCTAATATGATTTGCTACCTGTTATAGCATATTCTCCCCTCACAACAATTTTTGGGAAAGTTTTTTTCCCTGTCTTTTCTTCAATAATCTTCCTAATGAATTTAAAGATAATGCTGTAAAGTTTTAAAAACAAAATTCTGTTGATATTTTGGTTGGAATTTTTATACAGTCTATAAATTTGCTGGAATATAGATATTTTTTACAATAATTAGTCTTCTCTTTCAGAAACCTAGATATTTCTCTGTGTATAAATCTTCAAAATTTTAATCACCTAATTAACTCTAGCAAATTTACAAAATAAAGGTTCCACACAACTGTCATTAAGATACCACAAACATCCCTGAAATCAATGGTTGTGCCAGACAGGAAACTGAAGCTCTCCACAATGTATTTAATTACTTTATGAAAGCTTTCTATCATTGAATCTACTGATAGTAAAGAAATTGCTAATTTTAAAACTTTAAGATAGGGGCTGAGAGCAAAGAGACATGAGGGAGTTTAGAGGGTGACGTAACTGTTCTAGTCTTGATTGTGGTGGTGGTTCCAAGTCTATATGCATTTGTCAAAACTCACAAACCTGTATGTATAATGAAAGGGTGAATTTTATTGCATGTTAATTATACTTTGATTTTTTAATTTTTAAAATATTGTGGGCAGCCCTTGGACTCTAATTTTAAACATAGGTTTTTAGAGAGATGTAAATGTGCCTACATTTATACCTCTTCTGTGAGCAATAAATATTCAAAGCCATTACTTTTACAGAAACATTAAAATACCAACCAAATGTTCACCAGGGTACATATACAAGAAAATTCATGGCAGCACTGGTTGTAACAATAAAAAACAGGAAGCAACTCAAATCTCAATAAAAAAAAGGGGGATAAGCTACAGTATAGTCATATAATGGAATACTAAAAGCAGTAAAATTAATCAACTACACAGCCACATGCATTAATATGGATCAATCTCAAGAAGAAAAGTACACAAAGTATGATACCATTTATATTAAATTTAGAAACAACCAAAATTAAACACTATAGCATTGAGGGATATTTTATGTGGTAAAACCATACATAAGAGCAAAGGGATACTGAACACAGAGGTTTACCTGAGGCACAGGTATGGGACAGCAGGTGGATATAATATAGACAGTCATATAAGAGCTTTAAAAGTATTGGTGGTGGTTGATTTTTTTTTTAAGCTGAATGGTGTTTTGTTATTATACATGGTCTGCTTTATACTTTATAACTTGCATATGTGAAATAATTTATAATTTTTAAAAATAAAATATGCATTGGTTGGAAACAATAATAAGGATCCAGGAAAATATCAACACTTTCTCCTCTATGACCACCATACATATTTGCCATACACCAACTCTGTGCTTGATGGGGTGGGGAGGGGGGACGGGAGAGGAATTTCTTTACCCCTAGAGAAGGTTGCAGGGGAAGTGATGTCCTCAGAAAACAGAAGAGTTTTATCTAAGATAAGGAAGCAGAGAAGGTGCTTTAAGAACAAAATGGAAGAGGTAGGTAAATCTGTTTAAAATGGATTATTCCAAAGGCAAGGAAAAGTAGAAAGAGTTAGGAGGCAAGGTACTTGGGGTAAAAGCCAAGAATAAGAAAGCATTAAGACAATAACTTTGTAAGGATAGGAGAAGGGTGGGTAGGTTTTCCTTTTCATGTGGTAACTGTTTTTAAGGATGAGAAGTGTAAGTGGAACTAACAAATTACACCCAATGTTGGTATCAGCATTAGTTGAGGGTAACAGTATCTCAAGGAGGTTGTGAGAAACATCTACCTTTGCTTCATGCACAACAGTGGCAGGGCAGTAACTGGGAAAAACCTCTACTGTGCCCTGGGAGCAAAATTCACTGAGGTCCTTGTTCTAAAGTTAGAGGAAAGTAAGCTTAAATTAAATCAGGACTATAAACACAAATTTAACAATACTATCTTTCAACTTTCTGTAACACCCAAGTGCAATCAGCTCTAACTTCATTGTTTCACTTTTACAACATGGGTTTAAATCCAATGCATTTGGCAGCTACTTGAGTTTAAAGTTAATGTTCAGTTAATGTCTGAAGACTCAAAGGGAGTATGGAAAATACAGAAAGTGTCAAAAAACTGTTTACTGGTGGCAACAGTAAGGGTATCAAGTCATTTTCTTCCTGTTACATGTATATGTAGTAGACAAGATACATCTAAAGTTGGACTTGAGTCCCTGCTCTGCCAATAACTGGATAAGCAATTGGGCATCTCAGTGAGCTTTTCTGAGCCTGTTTCCTCATCTAAAAAACCATTCATGACTAGTTTATCGTGAAGGTTAAAAACAAACTTAATACATGCAAAGCAGAGAACCTGGCACAAATTCCAAAAAGGAATACCAGACTGAAGAGCCCTAGATCACCTAGACAGCTATCTCCAGAAAGTTCACATCTCCAACTTAATGTGTCACATGCATTTTTCTTTCATTACTAATTCCTGGCCCCAACCTGTCACTCCGACACAAACAGCAAGTTAGCTGTTCTTATCTAAAAATCCCAGCCCTGATTATCAACTGTCTCATTACCTCAGTTTTATACATGTTGGACCACAATCCTACCATCCAGAAGCAATTCTGTAACTTCTTTTGCGGTAGTAGTGATACTGACGTCCATTACTAAAACATGTTTCTTTAGGAATACCGATTGAAAGTTCAGTAGCCAATGATTTATGTGGGCAGATCCCAGCAATCCTGTTAATAACCTAAAGATGGTTTAATCCATTTACACCTTACTTTGCTTTCATTTTATATTTTTTAAAATTTTAAAATCACATTTTACCCACAGTAGCAAAAGTCACAGAAGACAAGTAACCATTTTTTCTCTCAGAAATACGAATTATCACATTTTACCCACAGGTATTGAAAGTCATAAGGCAAATAACCATTTTCTCTCTCGGAAATATACATTACTATCAAACTCTGAGTGCCAAGCAAATAAGTAGTGATGGCTTTAAGAAAATATTTTACATGCTTCCATTTTTCCTTCCCTACATAACTTCATATATTCTATAGAATCTTCTACTTTCCTACAGAATTTGGCCTATTAGGACAAGTGATTAAGACCAAAAGATCAAAAAACAAGAATATTACATAGTCAAATAATTAACAGTAGCTCAAGAGAAGACAAACATTTGTCAGAAAAGCTGTCTGAAAAAATTAAAGAAGTCCTCTATGAAGAACACTTATTCCCACATACAACAGAAAATAAGAAGATGATATTTCGAATTTTGTTTCAATCTTTCCTAGAAATACCCTAGAATGTATCTGTGACTTTTAGCCCTATGTAGGGAAAGGGTAAATATATAAGAACCTGGAAGAAAGCTTTGAAGTGAGCATCCTCTTGAACGGTAGTATTCTGATCACTTGGGAGGAGAGGGAACAGGCTCTGAAGTCTCACCCTTTCACAAATCACCTTGTTAGGATGACCAGGTAGAGGTGCTGAATTGGCCCCGGGAGATATCTGGGAAAAAGAGGGAGAAGAAAAGGATAGTTCATGGCTAGCCGCACCAATGTGGAGAGTCATGCCTATGAAGGATAGTCTGAATTTTCTAGGTATTTGATGATTCTGTTAGAGACTGGAAAGAAATTAAAAATTAATTTTAAACATCATAACAGGCAAAGTCTGCCTCTGGCAACGGATCTTACAAAAACTTCTTGAGGCAAAAAAGCATAGCTCAAGAATGTCAAGTCCTTCCTGTTTCCCAAATACCTACTGGTATCTTTTCTGTTGGTGTTAATTCTGAAATCCGCAAGATTTCATGCTAAGGAAACCCAAAGTAAAATCATATATCTTAAGTATAGAAAGAAAAATATTTGCTTGGACATATTTTTTCTCATTCTATTTTTTAATCATCCAAGTGATCATGCAAAGGAAGGTAAGAGACTTGATAATATTTGGCAAAATTTTTTATAGTGATTGTATGTACGACTGTATAGTATATGATGTCTGGTGATCATACTTTTGACTATGGAGATCTTAGCTCTATTCAACACAAATCTAGTGACCTTCCAAAGGAATAAAGGCAAGATCATAAACCCTAAAGTAAATGACTGCATGTTTAAAATGCCTGACTTGATTGTAGGTTAATCCTCCCAAATCCATATGTAAATATACTTAATCTACAGCATTTAAAAAATCGTGAACATCACCATTTCACTGTGTTGTGTTAGTGAATTCTCCTTGGGGTTTAAGGTTTGTAGACCTGCTTGTCCCTATGGCTAAAAATCATGTGCTTTAACATGATCTTGTTTTTAAAGTTTCACTCATTCACTCATTCAGTCATACATTTAAGTATCTACTGGCTGACAAGCAGTAAACCAAAAGAGCAGGCATGTTTTCTTTCTTTTTTTTTTTTGAGTCAGAGTCTTGCTCTGTTGCTGGGGCTAGAGTGCCCTGGCGTCAGCCTAGCTCACAGCAACCTCAATCTCCTGAGCTTAAGCAATCCTCCTGCCTCAGCCTCCCAAATAGCTGGGACTACAGGCATGTGCCACCATACCCGGCTAATTTTTTTCTATATATAGTTTTAGCTGTCCAGATAATTTCTTTCTATTTTTAGTAGAGATGGGATCTCGCTCTTGCTCAGGCTGGTCTCGAACTCTTGACCTTGAGCGATCCTCCTGCCTCAGCCTCCCAGAGTGCTAGGATTACAGGTGTGAGCCACCACGCCCAGCCCAGGCATGGTTTTTTACCTTTACAAAGTATATGCTTAAAACAGCAACTCAAAGTACTGTAAAAAATAATAATAATAAAAACGTATATGCTATAAAAAAGAAATAAAAGTAAATCACTGCAAAATACAAGTATTATGATAATGGTAAGCACCAGATGACACGGAGAGGTAATTGGCAAGAGGTAGCAGTGCAGTCAGGAAACTGCAAAATATTCAGTATGGCTAAACAGTAAGGAAGTAGCCAGAAAGGAAGGCAGAGACAGATCATGAATTTTATTAACATCCCTGCTGTAATAATCTTCCTTAACTTCCTTATAATATTTTGTTTCTGATTTGCTATGAACCTGGTAAAGAGAGAACCAAGTCCACTGGTAAAAGTATTTCCAAAGACCCTCCTCAGAGTAAAAGCAAAACATTAGAGGGCAGGAACCCTAGAATCTGTTAGTTTTCTACAAAATGTTTTGGACATAAGCTAAAGCTTATCTCTGTACTACAAACATGAATGTGCTAATATCCTTTACCACTAAGAAGTATGCACTGCTGAATCAAGGAATATTTACTGATTGCCTCCTACAAGCCAAGAGTTCTGTTAGGAAAGAAGATAAAACATAAATCCCACCATCAGAAACTTATTCTAATTAAAACTAGATGCAGGCCCTGCACAGTGGCTCACACTTGTAATCCTAGCACTCTGGGAGGCTGAGAAGGGAGGACTGCTTGAGCTCAGGAGTTCAAGACCAGTCTGAGCAAGAGCGAGACCCTGTCTCTTCTAAAAATAGAAAAAAATTAGCTGGGCAACTAAAAATAGAAAAAAAAATTAGTTGAGCGTGATGGTGTGCCCCTGTAGTCCCAGCTACTTAGGAGGCAGGAGGATCGCTTAAGCCCAGGAGTTTGAGGTTGCTGTGAGCTAGGCTAAAATGCCAGGGCACTCTAGCCTGGGGCAACAAAGCAAGACTGTCTCAAAAAAAAAAAAAAAAAAAAAGCTTTCCATAAAACTAGATGCAAGCAGCCAACTACAGTATAATTTAAATGCCATAAAATAGGCAAAAATTAGAACGGAGGGAGAAGCCCTGAGTTTGTCTGAAGGTAAGAGTAAGAAAAGATTTCATAAAAAGAGGTATATTTCACATTCCTGACTCCTTACTCAATCTAAGGAGTGCTTTTACCACTTTAAAGCAATCTTCTCTCAAAATGGTCTGTTCCTTTATGTAGGTTTAATAATCTTTTTGCAGTCCTCTTATGCCTTTAATTTGCACAGTAAATAACCTTTGTAGAGTGTTTAATAAGGCCATCCGCCTTCAACTATCATGCCCAAAGCAGTCTTACAAATTGCTAGTACAAGTAGCTGGCTGGGAAAACAGAAATCAAGGTCAGGTTTTCTCTCCTTCATTCTTTGTTCCTTTGAAATCTTAAGATTTTGTTCATATGTAAATAAAAAACTGGCAATGCTGGTCCCTGTGGCCGTAAGTGAATTTTCAAGCACATCCTCTCTTACTCAAAATAGTTTCCTTTAGTCAGAAGCTTCATTTGTCTATAAAAGAGAGACAATGTAATGGAGAAAAGCTATATTCAAATCCTGTAGTTAAAGTAAGTCTGGGACGAGACGGGCACAGTGCCTCATGTCTGTAATCCTATCACTTTGGGAGGTTGAGGTGGGAGGATTTCTTGAAGCCAGGAGTTCAACAACAGCCAGGGCAATAGTGAGACCCTGTCTCTACAAAAAATAAAAACATTAGCTGGCATGGTGGTGCACACCTTATTCCCAGCATAAGGAGGCTGAGGTGGGAGGATTACTTGAGCCCAGAAGTTGTTTGTGGTTGTAGTGAGCTGTGAAGACGCCCACTACATTCTAGCCCTGGTGACAGCGATACTCTATCTCAAACAAACAAACAAACAAACAAACAAACAAACAAACAAACAAAAAGTCTGGGATAAAACAATAGGTGGGCTTAATCAAAACCAGGTGCCTCCAACTGGGTAAGAGAAAATCACACATATTTTATTTGTGTGTGTATGTATGTATGTGGTAAACAGACACCTATCTTAGGTGACCCCCAAGATTACCACCTCTGGGCATATATCTCCTGTATGACCTCTCCCATTGTGTGGACAAGACTGTGAACATAATGGATTTCATTCCAATGATTAGGTTAAATCACATGATAAGGGGGCAGAAATCTTCAGATGTAATTAAGATCACAAATCAGGTGAACTGAAGTTAATCGAGAGGGAGATTATCCTGGGTGGGCTGAAACTTAATCAGAGAAAGCTCTTAAAAAAGGAATTGAGCCCTTCCTGAAAAGAGTTTCCCACCAATCCTTCAGACTGAGCTGCTGCATTGTGAGAAGGCATACGGACGGTGCCCTTAGGAGCTGAGAGCCATCGCCAGTTAACAGCTAGCAAGAAAATAGGAGACCTCAGTTCTACAATCACAAGAACCACATTCTACCAACAACCAGTGAGCTTGAAAGATGAAATCACACGTCCAGCGAGGTAAGACCCTGAGCAGAGAGCCCAGCAGCTAACCCTAACAGGACTCCTGATCCGTGGAGATGGTGAGCTAACAGATTTGTGTATTAAGCAAATAAAAATGTGGAAATTTGTTACACAAAATAGAAAACTAATGCAATGTATATGCATATAACTAGAATAAAAATTATTGTGCCACACTCAAGGAAAGTTTATTTTCCAGTATTTTGGCTGTATTAATTTGATTATAAGAGATAAGAATTAAGGCATTTTTATTTAAGCAGTATGGCAGTTTTTAAAGACTGTATCTGGCAGTAACAGCTAACATCATGCCAGAAACTGAACTGGGCTCTCTGATCTTTAGCCTGCACATCAGGTTTAACTGACTTGCTTAAAGTCACACATCTCAGAAATACCAAAACCATTAATTTGAACCCAAGTCTATCAGACTCTAAGATTCATACTTAACCCACTAAACCACCTTGTACTATAAAAGTAACATTCTTCTTTAAATCTAGTTTGATCAGTAACTATCAATTTATTCTACAAGGCCTATTTTAAGTATTTAAAAATAATAAACTTGTTTCCTTGTAAACTGTTTGACACAACTTTTCACCAGTTCTCCCTCAAGCTGAAATTACTTAGGTTGTACTATACTTGAAAATTGATACAATTTTATTTTTCTCTAGCCTAGCAATTGTTGAGCATTAAGAAGATCTGGTAATTTCAGCCTTCTTTAAAGCTGCAGCCTGTGAAAAGTCCTGCCAAGGAAACATACCTGTGACCAGATCTGCAACTCCTAGAACGTCTCATTTTTAATATTTATTTATACATAACTGTATGATTAATTCACCCAGCATAACTGATAAAAGCACTGTTTCACAAAACTAAAGTTTACAGAAAACAGTTTAACCTTTTAAATATCAGTCTACTATTTTAGGAAATCTTTTGTTTAAATGTGGTCTTTCTCTGTTTTGGTAACAACCTTTTTCTTGGAGAGCGTAGTAATTTTTGTTGTTGTTAAGATAGAGTGTCATTCGGTGTTTCTGGGTAGAGTGCAGTGATTGTAGCTCACCGCAAGCTCCAAGTCCTTGGCCGTGAGCAACCCTTCTGCCTCAGCCTCCTGGGTAGCTGGGACAACAGGCACCCGCCACAACGCCTGGCTGGGTTTTGTTTATTATTTTTTTCTTTTTGTATTTTTATAGGGTAGAGAGACGGGGTGTCACTGTGCTCAGGCTGGTGTCAAACCCCTCAGCTGCAGCTATCCTCCTGCCTCGATCTCCCAGAAAGCTAGGATTACAGGCGTGAGCCACTGCACCTGGCCAACTGTAGTAATTATTAATAGTTGTTGCACTAAAAATAACACAGGATTTAGGACCATACACACATTGTCCCAGAACTTGTTTCTTTTAAAATTGCTTCTGATGATACCTTCTTTCTTCATTCGTTTACATTTTTCTCATAAACGTGAGCTACAGAACACGTAGGTAGGTACATGACCTTTAGGCCAGCATTAAATAAGGTGCTCAAAGGCCCAAACAGACTCCTAAAAATTGTCCTATTATTCTCCAGAAAAAAAAAAATTGTTCAATGTTTACAGCAGCATACCAAGTGGCCAAAAGCACTCAAACAGCCTAACATAAAAGGGGAAAACAAACATTAGATGGGGAGTCAGGTACTCAGTATCACCTTTAATAAGCCCTTACTCCTCTAGGTCCAAAAACGGGCATCTACAAAATGAAGTCAAACACAAATGATCTGAAAATCCAAATATCCTCACTGCTTCTATGATGGTAAATGTTAATCTCTTGGAGAATAATTAGGTGGATATTATTAACAGTGTAAAAAACATACCTAATCTTTGAATTAGTAATCTTTACTCTGATAAATTCTCAGGTTATACTCCAAAATATGGAAAAAACCATATGCACAAGTATGTTCACCACAGCACGATAACAGCAACAATTTAAAAGGGAACTAGAGGAGTAACCTAAATGTTTAACAAGTATTTGCTAAGTAAAATTATGATACACTTGCTTGGTGAACTATCATGCAGCCATTAAAAAGGAGCAACCAAAAAACACTGCTATCAAGGGGGGAAACAAAATTATTTAAATGCCACGATCAAAATTGAGGTTAAATATACATGGGACCTCTGGTTGGTCCGAGTGCAGCGGTGTCTACAACTAATTGATCACAACCAGTCACAGAGTCCTTTGTTCCTTCTGCACTCCCACTGCTCCACTTGACCAGCCTTCAAAATATATGTATATATACGTGGGAACTCATAAATTCAAGATAAAAGTTGTCTTAGACCACGAGGAAGAAGGACTAGGAATTCCCTCTAAAGATTAAAGGGTTAACCAAATCAATGAGGTGACCTGAGCATACCCTCAGGAAAACACACATCTAACATCTAGAAGGGTGCATGGCACATACAGGCACTCAACTCTTTACTGAATAATAATAGAAATAAAAGAATAATCTTCCAAACTAATCAACTGATATAACAGCCTGCCTTTCTGGTTTGTGTAACCAGTTTCCTTATGAATCTAGTTAACAATGAGATAGGCTAAAAGCTAAAGCTTTGATCAGGGAAGAAAAGACTTGATTGGCTCCCCTGCAAATCACACTCAATGGAGTCAGTGGTTGCCAGATAAGTCCATGCCACCCTACTGAGGCAGGAAAAATCATTAACATATTGATGTGTCCTGTGTTTCTTGCTAGGATTTTTTTTCCTATCCTGAGAATGAACCCACATCTAAATGCTCCCTTGCCTTTGAGGAGAGTTGTGTCACTGGGACAAATCTGTTTCCTTGGGTTTTGTTTTCTGGGAACAGAGTTCTTTGAAAGGATTTTGCTACTGTGGAGTAGAGAAGAGGACCTTACAAGTATGAATGTGACTGTGTCCCTTGGGGCCATGCCAAAGGTAGGCCTGGATGGGCACAAGTATCTTTTTGGGATGACAGAAATGTTCTAAAATTGGATTGGAGTGATGGCTGCACAACTCTGTAAATTTAACAAAAATAATCAAATTGCATCAAGTAAATTTTATGGTATGTAAATTATAACTCAATAAAGCTCCTTAAAAAAAAGCTGTAATCAACTTTGTATATACTGATGATTATAAAAATAACAATCAAGAACCAGATCCTGGAAAGCTGAGGTCCAAACATGGGATAGTGGTGACCCTCGGAGATGCATTATCCTTTGAGATGTAAGACAAAATTTCTAAGTCATTCCTCTCTAAGCTTCAACAATTCACACATACAAATAACACATGAAAAAGACTAAAAGGAGGTAACAGAAAAGGTAAAAATCATTTTATTACCTTTATATAACTGTCACAATTTACTTCTCTAATTAAAAAATAATTCTGAAAAACCAGTACACAGTATTAGGAGAAAGTCATTTAAAGACCGGTACTACCTATGGAGCGGAGTACCCATTAGGCTCATTACTGCCCAACACTGGGACAATCATTTTTAAAAGCAAACTATTATTCTCATTCTTGAGTTAAGGCCAACAACAAACTGGACCCATGTCTTTCTGGGAGCAAAAGAAGCAAGGTCCATGAATATACCCTAAGGCTCCCCTACCTCCTTTTCTCAGTCCATAGTACCATAAAGTAATGGCAAGGGAGGGGGAAAATGGACACATTCAAGTATCTCCTCTATCCATTATATGTACCAAGAAGGTGGCAATAAAGTTTAGGAAAAATAAGAGTTACACATATTTTCTAAAATTTTCTTTCCTTCCCTTCCACAATCCAGATTTGCCGGCACAATGATCTTTTCTCCCCTCAAAGAAGTGTCTAAAGTCATTTTATTCAGGCTGGTACCCTCTAAGAATTAATATGGATTTGGAAAATACGTGGACCATGCCTAGTTCAAACCAATACAAAAATTATGTATATATGCACACACATATACATATAATTACTCATATAAAATCATGGGTTTCACAATACTTGAAAAGATGAGCCATAACTGAGCTCTTTATCATTTTCTTATTAAATAACAATCATAATTCAAATACTTATTGCATGTCTCCCATGTGCTGGATGCTGTGAATATAATGGGAAAAACAAACAGTCCTTGCCCTCAAAGAGATTCAGTCTGGTGAGGGACAATTAACAGGAATTAAATGAGGATAATAGGGCCCCATAACCTAGACCTAGATACAGATGAGAAAGTAAGGTGTTCACATCATTGTTTACTCCAAATTTCTCTCTCCCTAATTGCTCTATCTCCTCTAGATAAACAATGTCATATTAGTTATTTAACATTTGCTGATGAATGAACTAAACATGAACTACACCGTCTAAATGGCATGTTTACAATCTGTTCGCTCTCTCCAGAGAAAAGCAAGCAAGCCATGAGTTAACCAGAGTAGAAGAGAAGTGAAAACTGTTGTCTGATATATGTGCTTAATAGAAAACAATCAGAAAACTAGAAAGTAGACCCACACACTATGCAACAACCAAGACTAATCAACAACTACTTTTCCAGCAAGGTGAATTACAAGGTGATGATGGCCTGAACTAAACTAGGATCAACACAAACATAGAGAAATAGATGCAATAAACTAGAAGACACTGGTAATCCTGACAAATAATCTTTCCATACTGAGCCAGTACTTAATCATTTCAGAAACTTAATTTCCCAACCCTACTTCCCACTCACAGCTTCAGAAGAAGTAAAAAATGAGGACAAATAGAAACAACCTGAGGATGTATTATGAGTTAACTAAAAGCCTCACCCAATGTTGTTGACAGACAGACAACAGATCTACAATATGATGCTAACACATTCAGCTATGTCTTACTATGCCATCCTGTTTACTCTTCATCAAAAATCAGGTTGCTTTACTACAGAAAACTTTCAATACTTATCCAGATTAATACTTGCCAACTTAGCTATAAAAACAGGATGGGAATAAAAATCATAGCCAGTATAGAGACACAAACTGCCTTCTAGAATCAGAGAAGATAGCAGAGGTGGAAGGACCACAGAAATCATTTAAGTGCAACTCTTTCTATTTTACCAATGAGGGTCTGAGGTCCACATGGCCAGCTGCTGGCAGAACTTATTCAACTACACAGCCTCTAAGGCCTTCAATTCTCTTAGAAATAAGTCTTAGAAATAAGCAAATTATAGAAATCAACTTAAAATTGAACCCCCTATAACGAACAAATGTAAGATTAGGTTTTCAAAAGGTGAAATATATTAAACCAGTATACTTATAAACCAGCAGGAATGGAGAAGGGGGTACATGAAGTGACATAATTCCCAGATAAAATTCGTTAGAAATTTCACCTTTTTATTTCATGGGTGTCCCAGCTTCCCTCCCGCACATGATCTGACACCTATACATATTCAGTTTGTGTACTGTTACTTCTACAGAAGTTCTATTTCTTCCCTTAGACGATGTTCCCCAAAGTTAGAACAATTTTACTCCGATTCCAACTGTACCTATAAAAACTGTGTTAATGTGGTTTTTTAAGTCTACATACAAGGAAGGGTTGCTTGCTGTTGAAAGGAGTTTATGGTAAATGTGGTCACTACAATAGTACTTGCAATCAAACAGGATTCGGCAGGCTGGCAATCCTAATGTAAAAAAACGATTGTGTATTAGCGTTGAATACATTTAAATTTTCATACGTTGAGTCCACCTCTTAGGAAATGGCAATTCATATGAGGCTAGTGATAATTATATACAAGTGTTCGTTTCTATTTATGGTAGTAGAATTAGCATACTCAACTTTTACTGGATACGAGCATACATCACTCTTGCAACACAAAGAAAAGTGCTGTCCCTTACAAGCTGTACACACGGAAACAAAAACTTTATTCTCTTGGTCCTCAACAACCTGAAAAATTCCCATTTCAAAAACCAACCTCTCTCATTCTTCAACCCTGAAAGGAAGATTTCCATCCCCTGAGAACAAAACGCAGCCTGTCCAGAAACCGTGGAAGTAGAAGGACGCAAGAGAGGACCCTTCCGACCCGGTTCTGCGTTCTCTTGAGTGACATCATTTCACCTGCGTCCCGGCAAAAAGGGAGGGAGAGAGCGAGGCCATCTGCCAGGCTGCGGCCGGCTGGCGGCTCCCGCTGACTGCGGCCGCACCTCCTTGCCACCGCGGGAACAAAGAGCGCCCGGCAGCCGGGCCAAACCTTCGCCCGGTTGCCAGGCGCGGCTCCGCGGGTTCCCAACGGCCCGCGGCCCTTCCCGCCCTCGCGCTGGAGCCAACGGCTGCAGCAGCCAGTACCTGAGAGGGGAGGCTCCGCCCTGCGGGGCTGCTCCCGCGGCTCCTCGCTGGGCCGCCGCCTCCTATTGTGACTGTTCGCCCAGCCAGCGGCCAGCTCGCCAGATCCGCTGTCCCCGGGCCTCGTCACCCCTGGAACCCGGGCTCCGACTGCGGCGCTGTCAAGGCGCTTCCTTCCTCCCGGCACCATCACACGGGCCTCGCCAGGAAACGACGGCTGTACGCCCAGAGCTGACAATGTCGACTAACGCGTCGGAGGCTCCATCCTCTCCGCCCCCGCGCCCCAACCGCCCGGGCCTCAGTACCGTCCCGCACCGCCGCACGAGGGGCCCCGCCCCGCCGCACCCCGCCTCGGCGCTCCCGGACCGGGGCTTGCTGCGCGCCGGCGCACTGTCCTCCGCTGCGCGCGCAGGCTCGCCCCTCGCCGCTAGGCCGCCAGATGCGCGAGCACACGGCCCTCCCACTCCTTAGCTCTGGGTCCCCCGCCCCGCCCCCTCGCCAGCACTAACCTAACGAGCCCTGAACGTGAGACCGCCAGACCGCTCCTGCACTTTCCCCCTCGGCACGGCTCCGCGCACCAAGCCCCCTTTGTTTCCACCTCGCGGGGGAGGGGGGTAGGGCTGCGCGCGTCCTGGCGCGCGACTCGGACTAGTTCCGGCAACATAGCCCTCGCGCAGCACGACTGCGCAGCCCCGCCCCGGCCCGCCCCCCACGCCCACCGAGGCCGCCGCTCCGTCTGCGGGCAGCGGGGCCCTGTTTCCTACTTCGTGCAAATCTTCTCTCCCTTAATTATTGCTATTACTCTGTGCCTCCTACGTCCAAAACTCGGCACATAGTAACTAACTTCACTTAATTTTCACAGTATAATATGTATTCGTGTGGCCCGAGACGTACGAATTTTTCCTGCTGTAGCCGGAAGTGTCTCACAATCGAGCAAGCAGGTTCTAACCCAACTCGTCCGACTCTAAGGCTTCATTAAGCCTGACAGTCAGTTCAGACCTTGCTGGGGATGAGAAATGAGATAAGGCCGAAGACTGAAGCCGGCTTGGCTTCTGTCCTGATCATCACGTTCAACATCCAAGAGAGGAAAAAAGACGATTCATAAAAGCACAATAAATACGAGGAAAAGATAGTTAAGTGGAGTTAAGGACAGAGGGCAGTCAAGGGGACCTCATGGAAGAGGCGGGCTTTTTAAAGCTGATAGAAATTAGGTGAATCCTACAAGGATATTGATCATATTTTAGAGTGGTGGAAGAAAATTATTAAGCACCAGTCAGCAGAAAACCCCAGTTCTAGTTCTCTTGGCATTACTTAAACCAGTCTCCTTCCCTCTCTGGGCCTCAGCTGCATCCAGTAGAAAATGGGGGAATCAGACCAAAATGTTTCAAGACCCTCTGGACCTTGTACATTCTATTTATAAGAAACAGTATATAGTAATTATTTGTGTACATTTGTTTCCCATATCAGACTGAGCGCAGGGATTCTTGTGACTCTAACCCCAAGGCCCAAGACCAGTGCCTGAAACACAACAGCAGGTGCTTAGCAACTGCTGTATCAAAGTTCCATCAATAACATCACAACTTTTATAATTCCAGGACAAAGGGAAGCTGGAATGAGCTAACAGGCCCCTATGAACACATCTACCCCAGCCTCACACTCCCCTTAGGTAGCCCAGTTATCTAGCTGACTCTCCCTGAAAGCAGCCAATTTGAATATGATTATATCAAAATTTTAAAGTTTCTTGGTATAAAGTGCCAACCATACCATGAGGTGCATCCAATGTAATCATTTCTAACCTCTGAATCCATCACAGCTCCCATTCTCCTGCTGTGGACTCACTTTGTATTACAGATCTTCCACAGGAATCTAAGCTAAAAAAGCTTCCTTACATAATGCAGAGACCACCCTGAAACACTTTTCTTGCATGCTTGGCTATGGGCTATGTAATGAGAGAAGAAAATTGGGGAAGAGGAGGGAAATTACCATTTGGGAGCTGTTGACTTAAGAAAGTGGCAGATTCCTCAAGTGCTGAATCTCAGCAGCAAAAATCTATGAGAATTCTACAGGGTTCCTCATCCATAAATTTAAGCAAATCCTCTTGGGGCTTCAGCCAACCTTTGAGAGACAAACTCCTTGAGAACCTCGCAAATGGTTACAATCTTAGCTAACTGGGAGCTTAACCTAGGAAGTCTGTCTAAATGTAAACAATGTTGCCACAACCCCAGGTTGGACAGTTTGAAATTTGTACTACAATTTTTTCTCTAATTGGGTTTCTTAACCAGAAAATCTGGAGCCATGCTAGGAAACACCCAATGACTAGGTAGGCAATTAGGATGGGCCACTTGTGACAAACTAATGTGGCAGGGGTTAAAATTATATGTTAATACCAGAGTAGTTGCTCAACCACTGTCCTGCTAAAATTTTATTTGATGTCTGTCCACAAAGGTGGAAAATCTTGTTGGAGAGCCATCTAATAAAACTTTCTGCAATGATGGAACCATCATGCTGCACCATCCAAAAGGCAGCCACTAGCTACTAGCTACATGTGGCTACTGAGCACTTGAAATGTGGCTAGGGCAACTAATGAATTGTCCAGGGCCAGTTTTAAAAGCCACATATGGCTAGGGGGCAGCACAGCATTTGTAGGAAAAGCAGTTGCTTGTGGCAAGAGCTATTTGAAATTCTGGCTCCAAGGCTGCCCTTTAAAAAGGGTAAGTGAAAATTGTGAATGACTACTAAAAACTGTTCTTCTGGAGGTACCCAAGCCATTTGAGTCCCCTCACTTCTAATAAAAATATATCAAAACATCACTGACCAAACAGGAAAATACTCAAGTTCCTTCAAATAGCTCTGCTAATTAGTTATTCATGAGATTGTCTACCCTGATGTTCTAACATTCTCATACGTAGGAATAACAGCAGCCACGACAGTCTAGGCATGCGCATCATTATACAGAAACTGCACAGAATTTTATAACAGATCACCACAAATTCAGCCTATTCTTCAATTCTAAATCTCATCCACTTTTCACCTTCTAAAGGATGTGTCACTAGCAATTCTCCCTCTCCCTCTTATACCATCATGTTTTTCTCTTGCTAAGGGATCATTCCTAACAGAACACACCAATACACCATTCATTTCTCCCACCTTTAAGTCTTTAACTACAGTCGAGTTTATGTTTGTTTTTGCTGTTGTTATCCTGTTTAAGAAATCTTTCCCTACAGTTGGGTCATAAAGATATTTTCCTATATTATTTTCTCTTTCACATTTAGATCTACACATCACCTGGAACTGATTTTTGGTTCTGGTGAGGTGGGAATCAAGTCTCTCTACCACCCTACACGGATAGCTATTTGACACAGCACCATATATTGAAAAAACTGCATTTCCAACTGTTCCTTTGTTAAAAGCCAGTGCCCACATATGCATGGGTTGGTTTGTTTGGTTCTAGGTTCAGTAGTCTGTTCCACTGTTCTCTTTATTCTTGTGCTGATACCACACTATTGTATTTATGATAGCTTTTATAAGACCTTCTTTTATGTGTTAGAGCAGGTTGTCCTCAAAAGTGTCTGTATTATCCCTGCCTTTTCAATTTCCATAGGAATTTTAGAATCAGAGACAGGAAAGGAAAGGGAAAAGAGAAAGGAAAGGGAAGGAGGAAGGGAAGGAGGAAGGGAAGGGAAGGAGGAAGGAGGAAGGGAAGGGAAGGGAAGGGGGAAGGAAAGGAAAAGGAAAGGAAGGGAAGGGAAGGGAAGGGAGGGGAGGGGAGGGGAGGGGAGGGGGAAGGAAAGTTAAAGGAAAAGGAAAAGGAAAAGGAAAAGGAAAGAACAAGCCAACCTGCTGGGATTTTGATTGTCGCTGCATTGAATCTAGAGATGAATTAAGGGATATTAGTATCTTCACAATATTGAATCTTCCAATTTATAAGCATATTTACCTGGACCTTTAATTTTTTTTCAATACTGCTTCACAGTTTTCTGTAGAGGTCTTACACATTTTTCATTCTTAGGTTTATTCTAGGATTTTTATATAATTTGATTATGAAATCTAATAGTCTATTTCAATTTTTTTGAGTTTTCTATACACACAATCCTGTTTAAAACCTGTCTATTTGGCAGAAAATAATGGCTATTCAATTTCTTTCCAACACATTTTTTTTTTGTTGTTGTTGTCTTACTGCACTGGCTAGGATCTATCTAGTACAGTGCTAAACAGACATGGGTTGAGAGCAGACATCTTTGCCTTATCCCAAAATCTCAATGGAAAAACTTTCAACATTTAAAAGTATGATGTTTGCAGTAGGTTTCTTTTTCTCTTTTTTTGGTAGATCCCTTTAGTAAATTAAGGGAGTTCTCGTCTATTTCTAATTTGTTAAAAGTTTATCATAAGTGGATGTTTAATTTTATCAAAATTTTCTGGATCTGAGATAATCACAATTTTTCTGTTAATGTGTGCATTAGATTGACTGGTTTTTGGATGTTAGGCCACTTTTACATTCCTAATAAACCCATTTTGGTCTTATTATTGACCTTTTATATAATGGTGGATTTGGTTTAAGATTTTTTACATCTCTGTTCTTGAGATTAGCTGTAATTTTCCATTTTTGTAATGTCTTTGGTTATAAAGATTTATGCTAGCCTCAGAAAATGAATCAGGAGTGTCTTTTTTCTATTCTCTAGAAGAATTTTTGTAAGATTCACTGGTTAGCCAACTGAACTCAGAATTAAATTTCTTTAGATTTCCTATCTTTTCTTTATTTCTAACTAAGAAAAACTATAACCTTAGGACATATGTGAGAAAGATTTCATTCTGAAATTCACAATCTACTTCTGGAAACCATCTTCAAATCTTGTGAATTTGAAAGGTAGTGCTGCTGGAAATATATTTTCAAGCACACTACATAAACAATAATTATAAACAAATTTTACTTAAGTACTAATTAATAGTTTATCAAATATGAAATGTATTTTTGTGATCAATTTTGCATTTCTAAACACCAAGGAATATCTGAACGATTATCAGAAGGACCTTTTTACAAAAAAAGTTGACTCTGAGGCCATAGGCTATCTTTCTTATACCTTCACACACTTCTATTAACACCTTACAGCATTTATTAAATGTCTATTTCCCTTTATTAAACTGTAAGCTTTTTGAGGGCAGGTCCCATTTCTGCTTTGTTTGTATATCACTGACACTCACACTGGGGGAATGATGGATGATAGACAATGCACAAAAATGGAAAAAGGGCCATCTTCTGTTATAAGAGGTTGAAAGGCATGACTGAAGAGCTGTAGATAAAGAATCACTTGTCCATCAGAGGCAGCCATGTTTTTTTTTCTAAAACAAAGAATCACTTTTTCAGATGCTAAAGAACCATTCACATGGAGGGAAAATGCCAAAGTAGATGTTGGGTACAGAATGGCCTTCCTGTTGGAAGTCCCTGACTTCCACTTTTTGTAAAATTTGCTTATTTTTTTATTATTTTATTTTCTTATTATTTCACATTCAAAAGGCCTGAGTGATGACCTCCACTAATGAGAAAGCAGTTCCCCACTGGTTAACACTGTCAGAAATAGGGCTGTTCTGCCATCACATCCACCGCCAAGTATCTTGACTGTAACCTCATTCCAACAACCCCAACCTCTATTGCTAAATTAGTGGCCTCTCCTATGTGTTCTAAAATAACATTAATCACTCTGCCTTGCAACTTTTTATTTACTTGACTCTTTTGCCCAATAGATAGTAAACTCCTTGAAGCCAAGGACTAAGCCTCACTGTATCTGGCGAAGGTTTAAGCACATACCATGTGCTTAATAAAGAGCTCAATTAATGATATACAAATATTTCGCAGCAGTGCTAATTCCTTTTTTCTCAATAGGTAAATTCCCAAGGAGAAATGGGGCACAAAAACAGAGGAAAATGAGCAGCAAAAAAAGAGCAAAAAGGATCCAAAAAGTAAATTTCAAATTTTTCCATCAAGCTAACTGTTTACTCTGGTCCCTAAAAGTTTCCTTCCTTGCATTAAACCCAGCTGAAAAGACTGAATAAGATGAAGATGCACTGAGGGGAAAGGTGTATTGGCTGAACAGTATTCAGGCTATGCAGCATCTACAAGCATGCCAAGACATGATCTACCACAAAACAATCAGCATAAGCAGTTTCACCCAGAAGTGTTAATAACACCTGTCAAAGTAGACAAGGTTAATCAGCAGCAGCTACCAACTATAACCGCTAGAAACCAGAAGAGGGCAGCAAAGGCTCACCCAAATCCGAGCCTCCCATAATATATAACCAGTTATCTGGCTTTGGGGTGGGAAAGTGGTCAGGTTGCAAGACACAAGTGAAAGATGACAGAAACTGAACCATGGCAGCTGGGATGACAGAGGGAAAGTTCTTATGGTGGTGAAAGGCTAAAGCAGATCCAGCGTGAAAAGCCATCAATCAGGAAGGTGTTCAAGAGGGAAGAATGAATAAATGTTAAGTGCCTAGGACAAGCTGAGTCAGAAAACAGAAAAATAGAGACCCATACCAAATCAGAAGTGGAGGGCCAAGGGTACAAATATAGCAGGCACTGCACACCACAGCATATTCAATCTTTAGAGCAGGGCAAATGGGCAGGAGCTGACCCTGAGGTGATAAGGCCTTCCCTGTGTGGCCTGCCTTAAAGTATGCCCTTTGAAGCTGAGCTCTTGCTCATTCTGTTCTGGAGAACAGAAAGCACCTTGGGAACAATTGTTGCTATGATTGTCATTGTAATAGTACTCCAGCAGATTAATCTCAGGGGAATCATATTTTAATAGTATAGTTTTTACCAAATCCAATGGACAGCCAGAGGCACAGAAAAAAGTTAACCACACACAGATCTAGGTTATTCTTTTCAACAAAGCCTATTATTTCATTGTTAGGGATGAACTATCTCTTATTTTTAAAATCCTGTATTACATTTAGGTCATTTTCAGTGTTTTACCATTACAAAGATATTGTGAATATTCTTGTACATACACATAGTTTGGCATGTATTTGAAAATATATCCATAAAGTAAATTTCTAGCAGTGGAATCGCTGGTTCAAAAGCTATGTGTTTCTTTTTCAAAATTTTGAGGTATATTGCTAAATTGCCTCCTAAAAGGCACCAATTTTTACTCCAACTAACACTAAGTGAAAGTAGTTCAGAGTCGACTCTGGAGTGGGAAACAACTGTGCTTAAGGAACTCCTTGAGGAAAGATAGGCTGACCCTATGGACCACAGTAGGCCAAACACTAGGGAGAGAGAAAACCTGAAGCCAAACTTGGGCCAGTATACTTTGAAAGCAGCCATATTTCATAACCAGCTTTAAGTTCTCTTTGTTATAATGCCCTTCTGTCAAATCCCTCAACCTTTACTGTAGTCTCATTAAATGCCATAGCCTAAGAACTGGGCTCAAACTTAAGCCAAAGTGACACCAGAGAGAATAGCAACCACTTAGGAAAGCTGGTGACCAACAGGCCCTGGGTCCAAAGACTAGCTGGAAGGGCAAGCAAACATCAGAAAAGATAGACACCTGGAAGTCCCAGAAACTTCTGGGGAGGAAAACTAGCAACAAGTGCAGTTAAAAGGAACAAGGGCTCAAATCATTAAGAATTGAGCATTAAAGGAAAATATAATCCAAAAAGCTGGTGAAACAGGGACTTACTTACATGGGTTATACTTACATTAAGTGCTTGAAGAAAATAAATGATAGGATAAGGCATTGATTAAGAAACAGAAGCACAGACAACTAGCTTTGGGGAGAAGCAGCTGAAAAGGGACATGGGAATGAAAAAGAGTCTTAAGAAGTTTGAGATGCAAGAAACATTAGAATGTTCTCTTAAAGGACCAGACCACAGGAACGTCGTTACTTCCACTATGTTTCATGAGGAAGTTTCCTCTAGGGAATTCTGGTGGATCTCATTTACCTGATAGTCAATAACCTGCTCAAAATAACACACCCTGCTATAGAATTCTAACATTTGGCATTCATGAAATGTGACCAGCTCACTGATTTGCCAGTGTCCTCACAGTAGTTTCCACTGATGATACACTTTTAGGGCCCTGCCTAACCTGAGTGCTTTTGTGATATATGGCACATCTCCACAAACCCTGCATCTTTTTGCCGGCCCATGCCACATTCGACAGGCCTTCCCAGACTTTATCTAAGGAAAAGAAGAAAATATATTACCTGAGCAGAATTCTAATTTGTATCACAAAAATCATACCTTTGAATAAAAACCCTTAAAGCAGTACAATTCTTTGTAAATATAAAAGTTAAGCTCCCACAGAAAGCTTATTTATCTTCCCTCTGCCTGCTTGTTCCTGTTACAACAGTGTCTCATAAATAAAAACAAAATAAACTTAGCAGGCCATGACATTTTAAAGGCCAAAAAAATAATGTCAAATAACAATAATCTCAAAATATCTAACATTACATGATATTTCTAATCACCTCAGATACTTCACAATAAAGCAAGATGAGAATCTATTTAAAAAACAATTGGATCACATAATACCATATACCAAATAAATTCCAGGTAGGTAAGAAAGGATAATATAAAATTAACGAAACTGAGAAAATACAAGTAAATATCTGAATGGAAACAGATTTCCTAAACACAAAAGCAATGAAACATATTACAAAGGAATATACACCAAGAGATTTGTTCCCCAAATAATTTTAAATTTCTGCACAGGAAAAAAATTCATTAAAAATTAAAAGGCAAGCTGAGGAAGTCTTTGCAAATATGACAGATAATTAATGTTCTTACACAAAGTGACAGGAAAATAAGAATACCCTCAAAGAAGAGAAAAATATGCACAAAAAGGCACAATTTAAAAAAAAAAATACAAATGACTAATGAACATATGAAAACCTATAAATCCTTAGCAGTTATCCAAGAAATACACATTAAGACAATTGGACACCATTTACATCAATCTTATTCACAAAGTAAATGACATAAGGATATATTCAACGATGTCAGAAAGAAGTAGGACATTCTTATAAGGCATACAGGTGGAAAGAAAACCTGATACATATGAATGTGTAAAAAATATATAAAAAGAGACAAAGACTGAAAAAATGTCCATATCCTTGGATTCAGTAATTCTACTGTAATAATACAGGCTCAAGAAATAGTCTACAACTTATTACACAGTTATAGTAATCAAAACAGTGTGATGCTAGCATCAAGACAAATATAGATCAATGGAATTTGAATAGAGAGCTCAGAAACAAACCCTTGAACACACAGTCAAATGATTTTCAACAAGGGTGCCAAGATCCTTCAATGCGGAAAGGACAGTCTTTTCAACAGCTGGGAGTACTGAATATCCACATGCAGAAGTGTGCAGTTGGATCCTCCCCTTACATCACATACAAAAATTAACTAAAAATGGGTCAAAGACCTAAATGTAAGAACTAAGATTATAGAACTTTAATAAGGGAACAACTTCATTACATTGGATTTGGCAATGATTTCTGGGATATGACATCAAAAGCATATGCAACAGAAGAAAAAATAGATAACTTGGATTAACTAAACACTTCTGTGCATCAAAGGACACATTCAGCAGAGTGAAAAAACAATCTACAGAATGGGTGCAAATATATGCAAAGTGTATATCTAATAAGGGGTTAATATCCAGAATACATGATGAACTCCTAAAACTGAACAGCAAAAACCCCAACCTGATTAAAAAATGAATAGACATGTCTGCAAGTAAGGTATACAGATGGCCAATAAGCACATGAAAAGATGTTCAACATCATAATCATCAGAGAAGTGCAAATCAAAACCACAATGAGATCCTCACCATCTCATATCCATTAGGATGTCTACTATCAAAAAACAAACAAACAAACAAAAAAAAAACCTGGAAAATAAATGTTGGCAAGGACCTCGAGAAATTGGAATCTTTGTGCACTGTTGGTGGTACTGTAAATGGTGTAGCTGCTATAGAAAACAGTATGGCAGTTCCTCAAAAAATTAAAAATAGAATTATATGATCCAGCAATTCCACTTCTGAGTATATACCCAAAAGAACTGAAAGCAGGGTCTTGAAGAGATATTTGTATACCCATGTTCATAGCAGCATTATTTGCAATACTCAAAAGGTAGAAACAACCCAAGTGTCCATCTACAGATGGATGGGTAAATCAAATGTGGCATATTAAACAATGCAATTTGTTTAATAGAACAATGGAATCCAGCCTTAAAAAGGAAGGAAACTCTGACATACGCTACAATATGTATGACCCCCCCAGAGGACATCATGCTAAGTGAAATAAACCAGTTACAAAAAGACAAATAGTGTTGACTCTACTTGTACTCGGTACCTATAGTCGTCAAATTCATAGAGAAAGAAAGTAGAATGGTAGCTGCCAGCAGCTAGGGATGCAGTGAGGAATAAGGAGTCCTTTAATGAGCATAGTTTTACAAGATGAAAAGAGCTCTGGAGATTGCATAACAATGTGAATGTATTATACACTACTGATGTGTAAGATGATAAACTTTGTTACATGTATTTTCAATTTTTAAAAATAATCTCATCACAGCAGCAAAAGTGATCTTTGAAAAACATAAATCATGTGGTGCCAATTCCTTTGCTTAAAATCCTCCAATTGCTTCCTGTAACAGGCAGAATAAAATCTAAATTTCTTTCCCTGGTTTACAAAGATCAACATGATCTGGCCCATGCCTAGTTCTCCAACTTCATCTCATACCACTCCTACCCTCATCCACCTTGCTTGTGCATATCAGCCTTCTTTCTGTCTCCCCAATATTTCCAGCCTCAGGGTATTTGCACTAGCTATATCCTCTCCCTGGAATGTTCTCCCCATGGCCCTGATTTTTACAGAACATGTTCCTTCTTACCATTTATATCTTAGCCTAAGTGTCACCTTCTTAAAGACAATCCTCAACTCCCAATCTAGAGCAGCTAACTGCCTAATTACTTGCACAGCATTTACGAGTCTCTGATTATTGGTTTACATATTCAGTTTATTTCCTGTCCCTTCCACAAAAAATAAGCACCCAAAGAATAAGGACCTTCCCTACTGTATCCTGGTGACTCATTAAATACCTGGGGCATACAGTAAATATTTGATGAATGAATAAATGCATTAACAGTTTTTTTTTAACATGACCTAAAGCTCTACAATTAAAGACTGGTTAAATAAATTGCTGTGTAACCTTATGATGGAACATTATACAGCTACTTTAACTGAAGTTTCATATATATTTAGTGTGCAAACTGTATTTTCCAAGGTGATCATAACAAGTTCTCATACCCTACATTCTATTCTTATAACATTATGTTGACATTCCTCTGCAGTGGTCCAATTGATATTCCTTCTCCTGTATTTCTGCAGGCCTATGACTGTGTTAGAAGCAACGTTTTGTGACTTCTGAAGCTAGGTCACAAAAGGCTGTACAGCATTTGCCTGGTCCTCTTGAGACACTCACTCTTATAGTCAAGCTGCCATGCTGTGAGGAAGCCCAAGGCTACATATAGGTGCTTAGGCTGAGAGCCTCTGTTGAAGTCCCAGCTGATAGCCAACACCAACCATCAGATGTGAGTGAGGAAGCTAAGATGCCTCTAGTCTCAGCTACCTTTTGACAGCAACTGCAAGACAGACTGCAATCAAGAGGCACCTAGCTGAACACAGGAAACCCAGGAACCATGAAAGATACAGAAAGCATTGTTGCTTTGTACCACTGAGTTTCAGGGCAATTCATTAGATAGCATTAGAAAATTAGAAAAATTAAGTTTGATTTCAACCATGCAGAGAACACAGAGAAAACTGAGGAAAAATGCTATGTTAAGAATAGTTATAGGCCAGGCACAGTGGCTCACGCCTGTAATCCCAGCACTTTGAGAGGAGGAGGCAGGAGGATCGCTTGAGGCCAGGAGTTTGAGGTTGCAGTAAGCTATGATAATGCCACTGCACTCTAGTGGGGCAACAGAGTGAGACCCTGTCTCAACAAAGAAAGAAAGAAGGGAAAGGGAAAGGGAAAAAGGGAAAGGGGAAAAGTAAAAGGGAAAAGGAAAGGATAGATATCTATTTAAGGAGGTTAGATTACTTATAATGTAGTCTACTTCTATGTGTTTTCCCAATTCCCATACTGGACATAGGTAAGTATATAACTGGGGCACAGGGAGATTTTCATTTTTTTAAGTACACGGGGCAAAACAATAAAAGAGGTTTTAACTGACTTTTCATATACTTATGCAGTGAAATCCATATTCAAAGACCACATATAAAAATTAAGTTACTTCAAAGAAGATTTAGAAATGGCAAATAAGCATATAAAAATATGCTCAGCATCATTAGCCAATAGATTAAAACTATTAATATAATGAGACACCCCTTCACATTCACTAGTATGGCTACAATCTAAAACACATAATTATAATAACCAAAAAATGTAAACAATCCAAATGTCCATCAACTGGTAAATGGAGAAACAAAATGTGTTTTATCCATACAATGGAATATTATTCACTCATAAAAAGGAATAAAGTACTGATTCATGACATGACATGAACCTTGAAATGATCATGCTAAGTGAGAGAAGCCAGACACAAAACACTACATATTGTATGATTCCCTTTATATGAAATGTGCAGAATAGGCAAATCCAAAGACAGAAAAGGTCAGTGGTTGCCAGGAGCTGGGGGCAAGAGATAGTGAGAAGTGACTGCTATTAGGTAGGGGTTTTTAGGGGGATGATAAAAATATTCTAAAATTAGCTGGTGGGGACAGTTTTATAATTCTTTGAATATACTAAAAATCACTGATACATTGAAGAGGTGAATTTTATGATATATGAATTATATCTCAATAAAGCTGTTACTAAAAAATTTAAAGCATGTTTTCTGATGTTACAGAAACTAAGTCAGCTTGCTAATTATGTTATTCAAATTCTCTTTATCCTCATTTCTTCCTCTACTGTGATGAACACACCCTCAGGTCCAAGTCATGCCCTTGTGTAATCAATCCCCTCCCACTAAATGCAGGTGAAACCTGTGCCTTGCTTCTAACCAAAAGAATTATGGCAAAGGTGATAGGATATCATTCCTGTGATTATGTTTCATCATATAAGACTCTACTCAGACGACTGGAGAGATTCTCTGACTGCTCTAGAAGAAACAAACAGCTATGTTGTGAACTGCCTATGGAGAAGATCACATGGCAGGTAACTGTGGGCAGCCCCTAGGACCTGTGGTTGGCTGGAGGCCAGTAAGAAGCTGGGGTCCTCAGTCACACAGCCAAGAGGAAATGAATTCTGCCAACAACTTGAATGAGATTGGAGAAAGCGGATTCTTCCTTAGTTGAGACTCCAGATGAGAACATGGCCCAGCCAACACCTTGATTGTAGCCTTGTGAGACCCTGAGCAGAGGACTCAGTTCAGCCATGCCTGGACTCCTGACCCATGGAAACTGTGAGATAATAAATGTGTGTTGTAAGCAGCTACATTTGTGGTAATTTGTTATATAGCAATAGAAAACCAATACACCTCCTGTCAACACACTAACCTCTTAAATGGTATTCCTACTTCCACAGCATCTGTGTACCTCTAGAGTTATGATTTTGTCAATTTCTTGTAGTACTTCTAGTAATTTTTGGTTTAAATACTTGGGGTATGACGGTTGGTGACTGTTCTATTCACTGTACCTTATGCCTTTTGACTCCTTTGTCCAGATGGATAACCTCTGCTTTGAATTCTGTTAAAAAAAAAAAAAGTCACTCCTGGCAGGGAACAGTCCCTCATATCTGTGATCTCAGCACTTTGGGAGGCCAAGGCAAGAGGATCGCTTGAGGTCAGAAGTTCGACACCAGCCTGTACAACATAGTGAGGCCCCCCTCTCTACAAGAAATTTAAAAATTAACAGGGCATGGTGATGCATGCCTGCAGTCCTAGCTACTCAGGAGGCTGAGGCAAGAGGATGGCATGAGCCCAGGAGTTTGAGCCTACAGTGAGCTATGATCAGGCCACTGTACTCTAGCCTAAGCAACAGAGATCTTGTCTCAAAAAAAAATGTCACTCTTGCTTTCTTCTTTTTTGTGTATGCTACATATATTATCTTTGTCTATCTTTTCACTTTTCTGTGTCATTTTATTTTAGTTATGTCCCCATGTAAAGCATATCGCTAAAATTGTGCTTTTAAACTTAGTCTACTATTTAATAGGCAAATTTGACACATTCACATTGTAACTGATTAACTTTGCCACATTAGTTTACTTTGTTTACCTTTATTCATTTTCTAAAGATTTCTAAAACCTTTATTGCACTTTTCATTAACAGATCAAGTTTTCTGTTCTTCTTCATTTAAAATTACATATCTTAGTTGTATTCTACTAGTAGCGAACTTTAATTTTTTAATATTTGAACTATTTTTCTAAAAATATCAAGAATAAAACAATTCTATGGATTATCCCTACTCCTATCACTTTTTAAACAGATAAACACTGCTGAATTTTTAAAAATCTAGTTCTTGTTTTAAGGTAGAGTACCTTTCTTCTTATCAAGACATAATGAGGGAAGTTTGATACATACACATGTTCCTAAGAAACTACCTAGAAAACAATTTTCTGTGTGTTTAACTTTTTGTTGTTCTTCTACCAATACTCTTTTGGACTATTAGAGGCCTCAGAGTCTACTACCAAAAGTTTATTGGCCAGGTGCAGTGGCTCATGCCTTGTAATCCTAGTACTTTGGCAGGCTGAGGCTGGAGGATCACTTGAGCCCAGGAGTTCAAGACCAGCCTGGGCAACATAGTGAGACCTTGTCTCTACAAAAAAAAAAAAAAATTAGCCAGGCATGTAGTCCCAGCTGTTCGAGAGGCTGAGGAAGGAGGATTGCTTGAGCCCAGGAGTTGGAGGCTGCAGTGAGCTATGATGACACCACTGCACTCTAGCCTGGGCAGCAGAGTGAGGGGAGTTTATTATTCCCTCAATTTGGAATTGTAGAGTGGTAGACCTGGAATTAACTTTAGACACCATCTAATCCAAAAATAACAAATAGGTTTTCTAACATACCAACCCAATCTATTGGTCATGACTACCTTGAAAGCCATGTTAAGAAGGGTTCTGTGGTTATGTCAATTGGCAGGAAAGAATGTAGGGATCAATTAGTGATATCTGCCAGGTGGATTGAGAGGGAGAAATAGAGGCCCATATGCCATAAATCTATTATCCCTATTCTGACCCAACAGTCCCTACTACCCCTGACTCTAAATGCAAAAGAGAATTATCAGGACCACAAAAGACATCTGGCTTCTGTCAAAAGGCCCCAAACATTACATTAGACGTCATGTTTGACTACACATTATTTCCTATCATGTTAAACATGTAACAGTTTTTAAAAATAAGAGTGACATAACCTGAAAGATAGAAACTCAAGCATAGTAAAAGAACTCATTCAAAATATGTAAGAAAAATGAAAAATCAAAAATAACTAGTTAGCTAAGATGGGATGTGTGAATCTAAAAATTCTGTTAACTGACTTGTCAGTTTATTTTTCAATGAACTCTCTAATTTTTATGTTTTGAATATAAAATTTAAGCATTAATAACAACTACATTTATTAAACACTGTCCATGCGCCAGGCCCCATCATGACACTTGTACACCACAAGAGCAGACTATGGAGTCAGACTGCCTGAGTTCAAATCTCAGCAGTACCACTTGCCATAATGTAACCCTGGGCAAATTATTCAATTACTCTATCTGTTTCTTCTTCATCTGTAATGTGGATAATAAAAGAACTCACTTCATAAGTGGGTAGATGAAGGATTTAGTGTAGAACACTTAGACAAGTACCTGGAACACAGTAAAGACTTCAATAATGTTAGCTATATTATTATTGCTAATCATTTACAAACATGATAGAGTATGACTATTATTCCTATTTTACAGATGAGAAAATGAGGCTTGGAGAACTTGCCTAAAGTCATTTACTGCAGTAAGTGGTAGAGCTGAGATCAGAACTCTAATCCAAAGCACATACTCTTTCCATGCTGCTTCCTGAGGACACTTCAGAGAAAAATGAGGTATTTGATTGAGGCATATTTCCTTATTGAGAGATTCAGCATGGTCTCACATCTACAAGACTTAAGTTACCTACTTTAGAGAATTTAAAGTCAAATGTGTTTGTATATTTATGTTTCTGAGTACATGTGTTTTTTACGTATACATATCCTGTTCACAAAATACTGTCTGCAAAGATGAGAAATATTTCATAGAGATACGGTAACTAAAAAATTCATGTCAATATTGAAATTCCAATTGTTATTTCTGGGGAGAGGAATTAAAGGGAGTGCTTCATTTCTTTTTACAATCAATATGTAATTCTTAAAAAAAACTTAAAAAATTAAAAAGATCAAAATAAAAGGAGGTACACAGTCAAGGAAGAAAAACCAATGCTTGTTGAACATCTCAAATCTGAAAATCCAAAATCCCAAATACTCTGATATCTGAAACTTCTTGAGTGCTGACATAATGCTCAAAGGAAATGCTCATTGGAGCATTTTGGATTTTCAGATTTGGGATGCTCAACTAGTAGTATATAATGCAAATATTCCAAAATCTGAAAAAAATCCAAAATTCGCAACACTTCTGCTCCCAAGCATTTCAGACAAGGGATATTCAACCTACAGTACATGTCTCACCTTCCCTGAAGGCAGTCTGCACAGGCTTGCTTATACACAAACTGCCTTGGTACCTTCTTCTGTGACAAATGGACCAAGCCTGGTACAGGAAGTTTTGTGAAGAAAAGACTCCTGCTCTGAATCACCATCCACACACAAGCAGTTAAGAAAGAATTTTCTCATTTTCATCTCTCAAATTACCAGCCTGCCTGGCAATGTATCAGGACACGCTAGAAAAGTATACCACTGAGGCTATAAATTAATTCACCTTAACTGAGGGAATTATCAAATTGTTCAATATTTTATCTCATCCTATTCCCCCACGTCAAGCTTGTTCTCAATGTGAAAATGTGATTTTTTTTTTTTGAGACCGAGTCTTCCACTGTCTCCTGAGGTAGAGTGCAGTGGCATCATCATAGCTCACTGCAACCTCAAACTCCTGGGCTCAAGGATCTTCCTGCCCAAGTAGCTGGGACTACAGGCACACTCCACCATACCTGGCTAATTTTTCTGTTTTTTTGTAGAGACAGGGTTTCCCTCTTGCTCAGACTGGTCTCAAACTCCTGGGCTCAAGCAAGCCTCCCGCCTCATCCTCCCAAAGTGCTAGGATTCCACGCCTGGTCAAAATGTAACTCTTCATTCCCAAATTGACACTAGCTGGGTTAGGCTGATTTCAATATCTAGGTGAAACAAAGATGCTATCACAATCCCATTTTTTGTGTGTGTGTCATACTTTGTACTTTTAAAGTACTTTTACATGACCATCACATTTGAAGAGTGCAATATAGCCACACCACATGAAGTTTCTTATAAAACAGCACAGAATTCTGAGCATGAAACAGGGCAGAGGTAACATGGCAGAGGAGCCTGGAGTTACAATGAGTCATGAGTCAGAATGGAGGCCAACAGGACCTAGGCAAGAGAAAACTGTAGGCACATTGCCTGCCAACTGCCAACTGTGACTCTCCAGGGCCTTCTCCACTTGCAGATATGCTTCTCTGAGCATGTCATAGTTGACTGAGTGAAGTCAAAATAGGAAGGCTTTCTTCAGACAGTAGAGTATAGACTCAAGTGAGGCAGCTGGGTTTGAATCCCAGTTGTACTACTTATTAACTGTGTGATCTTGGGCAAATTATTTAAGCTGTCTCAGATTCCTCACCTACAAAATGGGAATATAACAGTCCCTCCTTCAAAGGGTGTTGTGACTACCGTAGTTTAGAACATAACCTTTGCCCAGTACTCCTATACCCCTTCCCTGCCTTATTATTCTTCTTAATACAAGTGACCAATTAAAAGTATTTTTAAATTATTGTCTTGCCTCTCCCCACTCAAAAGAAGAAAAGCTCCATAAGAGCAAAGATTTGTCTGTTTTGTTAAATGTGTTATCCCCAATACCTAGAACAGTGTTTTGTATATAGTAGGTGCTCAAATAATTAATAAATACATGTTTGCTACCTGGAAATTGTGAAATATGGCTCTGTGAATGAACATAAAAATAATGCAGAAAGGCTTGTGTGAATTGCTATACCCAACATAAATTAATAATAAGAGAGCTTGCAACTCACTAAATTTAATAATTAGCCTCACAGCTGGAATCAGCCCTTTCTAGCACTATAGGCCATAAGCCAATGTACATCAGCACAGAAACTTAAGTTACAGAACAGGTCAAGCCAAAAATTTGGGATTTGCCATCACTTCTGAGGCTGTAGAGAGGAGGTCCAAGAAATGGACTAGCCCTTTCTCTTTGCCTCACCCCTGGTTCCATCCCTAGTCACATATGAGTTAGTCAAAAGTGAGGAAACTTTTTAAGAAAAATCATCTATTGTTCCCCAATCTGAGAAATGGACTGTGCCTGAAAAGGAAGTAAGAATAATAAGGAAGACATCAACATGTGCTTTTGACAATGTGCTCAGAATAGCCAAGCAAATATTTTGTATGATTTGCACTGGGGATAAAAGATCCAGTCTATCCCTAGCACTGTAGGGTGACTTTTGAATGAGTCATTTCTCCCACTATGGTCACAGCTTCCAAGTTTATTTTTCAAAAAGAGGGGTGGCTTTTATGTGCTCTACAATCCCTTTAATTCTCTAAGTAAGACTGTGAGGAGGAGGGCGGGGGGGGGGGGGGGGGGGGTGGGTGGAGAGGAGAGAGAGAGAGAGAGAGAGAGAAAGTAAGGGAGAATGGGGGCAGGGATTGTGTAGATGTCAGCAGGTTCATTTTTGTTTTTGCAAAACCAATACCCATTTGTTGTAGAAAGAAAGAAGTCAAGTGCTGTTGCAAACTAAAGGTCTGATTTGTACACATGCTATCCACCACTCTCCTCCCTAGAATGATGCCTGATAATCCTGTTTAAAGCTATAATCTGTACTACCCAATTCTTGGTGGTCTGCATCTCACTTACCATACTGTCCCTTTTGTTATCCATTGCACTTATTTGTGACATACTATATAATTGATTTATTATGTTTTTTTATTGTCTGCCTCCCACAGTTTGCCTGTGAAGTCATTAAAAAACGGGGATCTTTATCTGTTTTGCATGCTGATCTATTCCCTAAATGCCTAGACACATGGCATCAATCAATAAATATTATTTGCTGACTAAATGAGTTGAATAAATTACAAATACACGGTCCACTCCGTTCTCTCCATTTCCCTCTAGGAAATAATCATACTATACACAGGGTAGGCAGGCAAGAAAGGGGAGTAGTTTCAGAAAGTTCTTTGATCTGCTGATCAAGAAACAACATCATTTAAACTTCTGTTCCCTTCTTCTCCCCATGTATTTCTGGAAAAAGCTCATTTCCAAAAGCACAAAATCATTCATACAAAGAATGCAAAATTAGGAAGAAAGCCATTTTAAGGGAGACAGGAAGTACCTGGCAGAAGCGGATAGAAATCTCATCTCCAGACTCTAAGGCCTGGAGACAGCACAGAGTATCGTTTGGCTGCTTCTACACCATAAATGAACAAACGAACAAATGCATATTAGCAGAGGAAAGAAAATTTAACCCAAAAACATCTTAAGTATGAAGCACAGTCATTTATATACTGACCTAAAGTGATTTTGCCTTTTTCTCTTTATCATTACTCTTATTTTCAAATGTTCATTTTTAAAGCCTGTGGTATACTTTCATGTAGTTAACTATATATTCTAGAAGTGTCTTTCAAGTGGATTGCCCTCTGAAAGCCGTTAAAAGTAAAACCCATGCCTCTCAATTACTGTAATGACATAAAAGAGACTCTGGAATGCTATGAGCATACCATTCTCTGTAAACAAAGTGAAATCAGTCTGAGCAAAGCTCACAAAGACAGAGAGACCAACAAACAGAACAAAGAAAGCCATTTGGAAAATCCCAATGATCAACCAACTTCTTGATCGAGCTCCAACAGGATGAGGGAGGAGGATCTTAATCAAAACAACAGAGAAAAAGATTGCCTGGATTGGTCTGCACTGGAAACTACCAAGGGAGTGATACATTCCTGCATATGAGACACAGGAAATGGGAAGAAAGCCACTGGAAACTGATGGTAGAAAAGACTAAATTTAAGCCCATCAGCAGCCAGATGTTCCAAACACCCAGCCCACAGTTATCATCTACTGCAAGGGCTGGGCCATCAAGGGTACTGATGCATATTGGAGAGCCCCCAAAGGCCAGGTTTCTTTAGAGATTAAAAAGAACAGAAGCAAAAAAAAAAAAAAAAAAAAAAAAAAAACACACAAAAAACACCACACAATTAAACAACCACCAATAGTTTAAACCTAATTAAAAGAAAAAAAATCAGGACAAAAGCAGCCTTCTTTTGTATAATCAAACAGATTAAATTCTCAATCCCAACATTTAAATTGGGCTTTGTAAACAAAGCCAAAAAATGTTTAAAGTTAAGTATAAGAAGAAAACATAATTTAATACAATTAATCAACTCCAAAACTGAACCAAATTGTCCAAGATATTTCCTGTTGGAGACAAACATGAGTTGCTGAGAAAGCTATCAGTTTTTGGAACACATGTTCATATATTAAAATAATCCATCAGGCTGTGCAGGAGAAGAGGACGCACAGGGACAGAGAGCAGGGTAGGGAAATGGAGGGCTGATCAAGAGTGCAGCCCACCTGAGGCTGAGGAATTATACTCAGGTTTTCTGGGGTAGTCTAATAATCTGACATACAAACCAGCAAGGTCCTCTGCATTGTGGCCCCTCAAGTCACACTCCCTAGCCCTAGATCCAGAGTTATGCAAGTGAATCTAACAATATAAGGGCAGCATGCATTTTCGCCATGGTAGACATCAACACGGACCTCACCTTGTCACTGTCATCATGACAAATGTGGTCGTGATGAATGGACTGGCACTGAAAAGAAGCACCAACGCTACCTACAAGAAAAAGGGAGGAAAAGTTAAGATGTAGCCATTCCTTACATTTAAGCTGCTTTACTAATTAAAAGTGCTTTTATATCCATTATCCCATCTAATCCTCAACAATACTTGTAAATAAGGAAGGGTAAGGATTATTATTCATGTATTTTAATAGAACAAAACACAGAAAGGCTGACTCACATGAAGTGGCAGTCAGTGAAGTGGAAGGTCTGAAACTAGAACCCCATTATTCAAACCCCTAAATTCACCACTTTCTACTAGATTGAGTGGTCTGCTTTTAAAGTAAGGCCACCCACATAAACATAGCCTTCAATAAGGCAAACTCCTATTTATGAAGAAAAAAATTATACTCCTTTTCAGACCACACATACTTTGAGAAAAAAAATTGATCCTATAAATTCTTAGCATATAAGAAACACAATCTAACCTATAATCATATAAGATTTTAAATGTCCTTATTACTTTAAAAACATTTAAATGGTAAATACATTGTTAATATACCAAACCATCTGTTAAACTGAAGGACTACATCCTAATAACAACCATTCTATAATAGTGACATTTCTAAACAAGAAAACTATTATTCAATAAATGATTAGAACTGATTACCCATTTTTAAAAAGTTTTAATACCTACTTCACATCATACACAAAATGATGGCTCAAAGATCTATGTAATGTAAAAATTGAAACCAAGGCTGAGCGTCGTGGCTCATGCCTACAATCCTAGCACTTTGGGAGGCCTGGAGTTCAAGACTAGCCTGGGCAACATAGTAAGACCCCGTGTCTCTACAAAAAAAATTATTTTAAATAAAAATAAAATTTAAAAAAATGAAGCCAGTTTTAGAAGAAAATATAGGGGTTTTTTAAATAATCTTGGAGTAAGAAAAACCCTCTGAAAAGAAGATAGTAAACATAATGTCATAAATAAAAGCACACATGACCGTGGACCAAAGGTTAACAAAACCCCTGCTTATATATGAGCTTTGACTTTGGTTAACCTCTGTTAACTTGATTACAAGAGCATGCCAACCATGTTATTTGGCAACACTACTTATGAGAGAAATTACCCAACTGATAAATTGTATATGGACTAGAAGCACAACAAATACCTAGTAGGAAGCCATATTTTTGAGCCACATTAGTATTAACCGTACCTGTGACTTTGTCACTAATAAAAATCACACCTATTGTCATATAACACAGTCACTACAGATATACTGAAGTATTATGTACACTTATCACTACTTTGAATTTATAATAGCTATTAGGTCCACAACTAGAATGTGTTATTTAATGTATTAATAAAGAAGCAAATGTAGTATTATATCACAGTTTTTGATATTTTTATAACTATATTACAATATAATTCACCTGCTTTGTAATTTCATGTATTTTATTTTGGGCAATTAAGAATATTCTCCTAGAAAGGGGCCTATGGGTTTCACCTGATTGCCCAAGCAGTTCAAGACATGTACACAAAAAAAACGTTAAAACCCCTATTTTAGATAACAGGAGATGCTGGGACCAGAGGAACAAACTAGATCAAAAGTACTATAAGAAAATAGTCATGCAACATCTTGGAAAGAGTAAGAAAAGGCATGAAATCCCAGGAAGAGAGCAGCAGTAGGGATTAAAAAATCAGGGTATGGAGCCAAAAATTTAGAACTAAATAACACAAAAAGGTCAGTGATGAAAGTGATGGGGAGGCAGAGATGTTTCAGAGTAATTGCCAAGAATATCAGATAGGGTTTTTGGTCCATAAAGGCAAGGCAGCAATGTAAAGTAGAGACATTATTTGTCATATTCACAAAGACTACTATACTGCAAAACCCAGTGGTCAATGCTGAATTCTCCTCTTTCTTGATCTTCTGGCAGCATTTGGTCAAGTTGAACCTGCCCTCCTTGAAACCCTTTTCTAAACTGGCCTCAGGAAAACTTTTCAGTCCCGTTGTGTCATGCACAAAATTATTTAAAATGTTGTATAAAGTTGCCTTCAGACTAAGTGTATAAGATGTACACAAAATACAAATGAATTTCATGTTTAGACTTGGGTCTCATCCCCAAGATATCTCATTATACATATGCAAATATTTCAAAATCCCCCAAAAATCCAAAATCCAAAACACTCTGGTCCCAAGCATTTTGGATAAGGGATATTCAATCTGTAATAGTTCTTTGTATGCAGCAATAAGCCCTCTCTTAATGTTGGCCCATCCAGAACTCACCCTTTGCTGACAGAATTCCCAGAATTCTGGGAATTCTGCACCCAGAATTCCCCTTTGCTGACATGCAGCATGCTTTTCAAAATGTTCTATCAAGAATAGCTGAGAAGTAACTGAGACTTTTCTGCACATTGCTTTGTTTAAAAAAAAAAAAAGTTGTATTGAGTTTGTGGAACATACAATCTTCTTACATAGTATAAGATATGTAAATATATTTCTAAAGAAAAACAATGTCGAAACATGTATATTCCTTGAAATTTAGGTACAGAAAAACAAGAGGCATTAAACCATGAAACCAAATTACAGAGACTTCATAAAGTGTGCACATATCTTTAAAGGCACTGAGCTCTTTAAGTTGTCATAAAAGCATGGCATTTTGAGCACTGTCAAAATTATTCCTCAATATGCACATATGAGATGGGGGTCTGCATTCTCTGTATTCTAATGATAAAGTGTCGATCTAGAAATATGAAGTAGGCTCCTCTTAAGCATTGGCTAGACGTAATAGCTAGCTCCCTGTCACTTCAGGAACAAAGATTCAAGGGTTTATAAGAGTGAAGGTTTTGAATGGACAATTGGGGAAGGCAACAGCACTAACCTAACACCACAAGCTTTGTGAGATCTATTCTAAAAGACCAAAAGAAGGGGCTCTCAATGGTCAAAGTTTTAACAATTTAAGCATAAAACAAAAACAAAACCATAAAACAGTAAAAAAGATCAGGAATAACCAGGTGGAAGGGGAGAAGGAGGAATGAATAGGAAAGGACTGAGGATTTTTAGGGCAGTGAAACTACTCTTTATGACACTATAATGGTGGATAAATGTCATTATACATTTGTCCAGACCCATAGGATGTGCAACACCAAGAGTGAATCCTAATTTACACTATGGACTGTGAGTGATAATAATGTGGCAATATAGGTTCATCAATTATAATGAATGTACCACACCACTGGGGGACACTAACAACGTGGGAGGCTATACCTGTGTGGGGCATAAAGTATATGGGAAATCTTTATACCTTCCTCTCAATTTTGCTGTGAACCTAAAACTGCTCTAAAATATAGTCTATTAAAAAAAAATAGCTCACTGAAACACATATCAATGAAAATCCCTGAGTCCCTCACAGTACGAAAAAAAAAAAGAAAACCTCAACTATCATTTCTTGAAGTGTTTGTTAAAACAGCTTATTACTTTGAAAACCAAAAAAATCACTCATTTTTCCTACCTTTCAGCGTAACCAAATAGCCCTGGTTCTACCTAGTTCTACTTTACAGAAGAATGTCAGCTAACGCATGTAGAAAAAATTCAGAATTAGGCCGGGCGCGGTGGCTCATGCCTGTAATCCTAGCACTCTGGGAGGCCGAGGCGGGCGGATCGTTTGAGCTCAGGAGTTCAAGACCAGCCTGAGCAAGAGCGAGACCCCGTCTCTACTAAACAGTAGAAAGAAATTATCTGGCCAACTAAAAATATATATAGAAAAAATTAGCCGGGCATGGTGGCACATGCCTGTAGTCCCGGCTACTCGGGAGGCTGAGGCAGTAGGATCGCTTAAGCCCAGGAGTTTGAGGTTGCTGTGAGTTAGGCTGATGCCACAGCACTCACTCTAGCCCGGGCAACAAAGCGAGACTCTGTCTCAAAAAAAAAAAAAAAAAAAGAAAAAAAATTCAGAATTAGAAAACATCATTTTGCAAACCCTATAAAAAAATTATTGATTCAGGCAAGAATTATTAACTGAGTAAAAATCATTAGGTAAATGGCTAATGGAAATTAGAAAAGTGCCAAAGCAACACTACACAGATTACTTTTAGTTGCAGGGAGAACCTAACTACACAATAAAGATTATCAACTCCCATTACTTTAATGACTAATCTTAGCATCATTAATAGTGGGCCAACCAGATATGTCTCCTGATGTGATTCAGTATGAAGTATAGAACATAGCCTGTTTGGCATTCAAGTCAAAAATACTTTACTTGGATCCATCATGCCATTGGATGTGATTTCCAGTTTACATGAACAAACAACATCACAAGGAAGCAATCAGTTCATCCAAAAGTTATGCAGCAAAACAAATGGCTCAAGTTCTCAATAAGTTTTATTACTATTTAAAAAAGAAAAAGATGGAGACTGTGCTAGATTAAAAGAGACTTTAAGGAAAATAATCAGATGCAATGTGCAGTACCAGATTGCATATTAGTTTGAATAAACCAGTCGAAAAGGATATTTGGGATAACTGAAGAAATCTGAATATGGTAAAGTTAAATGAGAAGAGAATTTACTGAAATGAAATATTAACTTTAAAAAGCAGAATATAAAAGAAAATGATAATTTCATGTTGGTTAAAAAAATATATGTGTACATAGATATGCATAAGAAACATTCAGAATAATATACACTAAGATACTAACAACAGTAATTCTTATTTTTGCTTGTCTGTGTTTTCTGATTTTCCACGATGCCCATGAAAAAAGGGCCTATCTTCCAGGCTGACATTCCTAGGAATACTGGACCAGATGGGACAACCAGCCTCAAGAAAAAAAAAACAGAGGACTCCAAGGGCACCCCCATGACCTAGGGCAGGATCCTTGAAATGAACTATCCATTACTTTCTCTCTTGAGACCCTCCCCACAAAATGATATTCGTGTAACTGGTGCTCTGCTAGAATGCAACTAACTGATAGCATAAGGCAGAGATATTCTGACTTCATTATTTTTGTTGTTAGGCTCCAGTCCAAATCCTTAATGGCTTCTGATAAAAGTACCTTAGAGAAGGTGGTTGAGACTAACCTATAAGCACTTGCCTGACTTGTCCATGAAGTCCCTCAGGGCCAATGTGTCTCAGTCCTCTCCACCTGACCCTGTGCATGTTGCACAGAGGTTAGGGAGTAAAGACAGAATCACTGACCTGGACTGGCTCTTAGGACAGAATAGCATGGGTTAAGAACTGAGCTTCATGCTTCAGTGATCTAACCAGCACTTCCTATACCCCAAATTAAGTACATAAGCTGATGATCAAGGCTTGGACCAAGTACTGTCAGTATATCCCCAAGAGGTCAAAGTAGTTAACTTGGGATCACAAGTGGGCCCAGACAGAAGTAATGACTCAGATGGGGTGTCCCTGACCAATCCAAAAACAAACAAGCAAAGTGGAATTCAGCCATACATTGTGGATTTATATAATAAGTTCCCCCAGGTAGACTTTGATATTTAGATAAAAGATACAAATCTTACACTGCTTTTAGATCCTTTAGGACACTGGTACAGGCCCTTGCACATAGTGGGTATTCTACATGTTTGTTTGATCGGCCTGAAATCTGGTCCTGTCTTCTAAGATATTAACAACCCCTTCCCAAATCAGTCTTTTGAAACCTTAATTAGCCTACCAGTCACCATAATCCAAATAATTTTTATATATAAGCTAAAAAGCATTTAAACTCAATCAATAATATATATAAATAAAAATTAACCATCTATATGTCTGTTTATGCTATATTAACAGTGACAGGTAGATCTTTTTTTTTTTTTTAATTCAGCCCCAGGAACCCTGCCTGTACTTTTTAAGTAACTGTCACTGCAATTACTGTCCAAAAGAGAGACTCAACATTTAAGTCTAATTTTTTGGTTCTGCTCCCATTTACTGCTCTTTCAGGGCTCTTTTCTTTTCATACTACCAGAATTAATTTTTTTAAGTGTCTGATTTTATAGCAGGAAAACATTTTGAGCCTTATCCAAGGCTAAATTCTGGAATATGATCTCTCTCTGGGTTTTTATTGCATTACTTGCAGACTAGCTGCCTCACAATTGCTACTGGGATACCAGGGTTTATGGCATGGCTGCAAAGAAATGTGCTAAGAGGACTCCAAGTCATAACAACCAACTAACAAATTCCAGATTTCTGCTCCAGAGATTCAAGTATCATCCAATCGGAAAAACCCAACTTTACTTATTCATCTATTCTCAATGTTTTAAGCTTTCTCCAAATGAAATTACAACAAAACAGACTGCACTGTTTTTAGAAAACTTACTTAAAATTTACAGGACAACTACTGGCTCTATTAGATAATACACTTTAGCACATTATTAATGTTAGAGAGATATTGATAAGTAACGTGAGGTAAAAGCCAATCTTGCTCTATAAGTGAGGATCACCTTGCTTATTTGCCATTATACAATAAGATCTTACTGATGCTTCTGGCTTTGTAGAGTAGAAAATTCAATTTCATAATCATGGGTTGGTTTGTTTTAAACAACCTTATTGAGATACAATTCACATATTATACAATTAACCTATTTAAAGTGTACAACTCAAATTTCTTTAGTATATTCACAAAGCTGTGTAACTATCATCAAAATTTTAAAACATTTTCATCACCCCCAAAACAAATCTCAAGCCAATTACCTTGTTTCCCCCTTCCCTGAGCACCTGACAGCTATTACTCCAATTTCTGTATATTTGCCCATTCTGGACATTTCATATTAATGGAATCATAAAATATGTGGTCTTTATGATTGGCTTTGTTCATCTAGAACAATGTTTGCAGGGTTCATCCATGTTATAGTATTTATTAACTCATTCTTTTCTATGACTAAATAATATTCTATTATATGGATACATACATTTTATCCATTCATCAGCTGACAGACATTTGGGTTGTTTCACTCTGGAAATATCATGAATAATGCTGTTTTGATATTCATTTACATGTTTTTGTGTGGATGTTTGTTTTCATTTCGCTTGCCGAGTCATATGGTATACCTCTAATTCCACTTTCTGAGGAACTGCCAAACTTTTCCAAAGTGACTATATCATTTTACAATCCCACCAGCAATACATAAGGGTTCCTCTGGTAGTTTTTGAGTAGAATAAACTTTGAAGTCAGACCTAAATACAGCTCAGGAATTTACGGACTACGTAATCTTAGGCAAATCACTTAACAAATCATATACTTTCCTCACCTGTAAAACAAGAACAATAATATCTACTCCTAAGTATTTTGAAGAGTTTTTCTGAGGGCTATTAAGGTTAAATGTATGAAAAAGCTCACAGCACAGTGCCTGGCACATTGTAATTCAAGAAATGGTATCATAACACTTCTATTTAAACCAAGGCTGTTGATCTGCCTGTGAAGACACTGCCTAAGTCCTTAATTTTCTTGTTATAACTCTTTGATTGAACTCATCATATTGTACTTTTTGGGTTACATGTCTGTCTCTCCAATCAGACCATAAGTTCTTTTTTTGTTTTTTATTTCAGCTTATTATGGGGGTACAAAAGCTCAGGTTATATATATAGCCCATGTCCCGCCCATCCCCCTGAGTCAGAGCCTCAAGCGTGTCCATTCCCCAGACAGTGCGCCTGGCACTCACCATGTCGTCATACCTCCATCCCTCCCCCCACCCCCCACCTCCCGGAGTCAGCACCTTCAAACATGGCCAACTTATCGAAAAGATTCTCTTCTAGCATGGAGCACACTTCCTGGCTCATGGCAGGCCCTAAGTAAACGCAGAAACAAAGAATGACAGAAAGAAAATAAAAGGAAGAGATAACAAGGAAAAAAAGGAAAGAAGGAAAGAAAGGAAATGAAGCTTTCCTGATTTAACCCCTCCTTCCTCTGGTCTACACTTCTATCAGTCCCTCCACCTACCAGCCCCAGTGAGACTTAATGACATCTTCTTTTCTCCCAGACAAGCTGCTTAGGCCTTGCTATCAAAATTCCTATGTTGAAAGCTAGTCCCCAATGTGAGGATATTTGGAGGTAGAGTGTTTGGAAGGTGATTAGGCCATGAGAGCAGAGATCTCATGAATGGGATAGTGCTCCAGAGATCTCCTCACTCTTTCTGCCATGCAAGGACACAATGAGAAGGCACCATCTATGAACTAGGAAGTGGGCCCTCACCAGACAACGAATGTGCCGGCTCCTTGATCTTGGACTTACCAGCCTCTAGAACTGCAAGAAATAAACTTCTGTTGTTTATAAGCTACCCAGACTATGGTACTTTTATTATAGCAGCCTGAACAGACTAAGACAGGCCTCACACTGTATCTTATATATAATACACACAGATAAATTCAATTTCTCCTGCTGGGCCACATGTTTTTAGAGTCAGAGACTGAGTCTTATTCATCTTTATAACTCCTGCAGAGGAGGACCAGTTTTGTTCATAGAAGGCCCTACTAAAAATGTTTAGTGAATTCATAAACACTTTGAAAAACTGAGTTATTCTAACTTTATGCCTAACAAAGGAATCAACCAAGTAAGGCAAGGAGTATGTTTCAACTAAATAGATGTAACAAGACACAAACTGGAGAAATAATCTCTCTTCTTACACTCAGGGCTATAATTCTTGAATGGTCCATTCTAAGCAGAGCCCTGAGCATTTACTAAGTACCTACTCTGTACCAGACCTATATGTATTAAGACACAGCAAAAAGCAAGGCCCAGCTCCACGCAGCTTTTATAGCCCAGCAGAGAACATCTGCCTGCTGTTCTAAAGGTTCTAATCTCATTCCCATTCCAGAAATTTCATCTCTGCAACTGTTTAATTCATTCGATAAATATTGAAGCCCCCCACCATGTGTCAAGTCTATCCTAGGCACTGGGAACATAGGAATAAATAATAAAAGGTCGATGCCGTTCATGAATCTTCTATTGTAATGCTATCAATATGCATTTCCCAGTCAATAATTCTGTGAAATACCCATATGCTATAACTTAAATAATTTTTTATAATAGTAATATATGTACATAAGCTTAAAAAATAAAAAAAGAATGTAATGGATTATAATGAAAAAAGAATCCTACTACCTCCTTCCTTAATCCCCAGTCTCCCCTTCCCAGAGGAAAATATCCTCAGATCTTCTAGGCATTTCCTCCACTACTGACATCAGTTTTTCTTAGTACAGTCATTCCTTGGTATCTACCGGGGATTGATTCCAGGACCCCCTTGGATATCAAAATCTGTGCAAGCTCACATTTTTTATATAAAATGGCATGTATTTGCACATACTCTGCACATCCTCCTATATACTTTAAATCATCTCTAGATTACTTATAATACCTAATACATGTAAATACTATGTAAATAGTTGTTATGCTGTATATATTTAATTTTTTGTTATTTTTAATTATTTATTTTTCCAAATATTTTCAATCCTTGGCCATTTAAACCCAAGGATGAGCAATCTGTGATGCATAACCTGTGGCTATAGAGAGATGACTGTAATACACTTTATATGACTGTTTCTTGGTATTATCAATTTTATGAATTACTTACTGAATTTCTACCATACTTCTATCAGAGAACTAAATTGTTCCACAACTCCTATCATACTCTCCTTTAATCCTCCGACATAATTACATTATATGTTGTGTTTTTATCAAGGTGGTGGTCACTGAAATTCCACAAATAGGCAAGAACTCCTAAGGAGAAGTTATAATCAGAGAAAAGCAGAAGGCCAAAAATTAAAATTTTCTGAACACTGAAATGTATGGTTTGGAGGAGAGAATAGTTAATAAAGGAGTTAAAATAAGGGAAAAAAACAGAGGAAGAAAAAAAAGATAAAGTAATATCTTTGGGGCCATAGGAGGAGCAAGAACAAAGTGTCTGATTTGATTGATTTTATTAAGTATCACAAAAGGCTAGGGGTAAAGGAAACAGTTCCACTTCTTGGTTTTCTATTTGAATGGAAGTATGAGGACTTCAGATATGGAGGAAAAAGATCCAATTTCCAGAACATCTCCTTATTCTTTTTGAGAGGAAATAAACAGAATGCAGAGATTCTGAATCCAAACAAAAATCTAGCTTTTATGTGGCTAAGAAAGGAAACATTGTTTTTCAGTTCTCTCACAACACTTCTGGCACTAAATGTATGAGTTTTCCACACCAAACAATTCTCCAATTCTCTACGGACACCAGTTGGGCATCCTGCAATTCAATTCTGACGTTATTTGGAGTTAGTGCAGACCCACAGGTTAAGGGCTCAGTCCCACAAGACTGCCTCCCACTTCAGATGCCAATCACTAAGTAGTAGGTCCCCAGGTTACCCACAACTTTTGTTCAACTTGGCTATAAATCAGAGGTTCTCACTACTCTCTCCTCAGGTTCAATAATTTTCTAGAATGGCTCACAAAACTCAAGGAAAACAGTTACAGTCATGTGTTGCGTAACAATGGGAATACATCTGGGAAATGCATTGTTAGGCAATTTCATCACTGTGTGAACATCATAGAGTGTACTTACACAAATTTAGGTGGTATAGCCTACTACACACCTAGGCTATATGGTATAACCTATTGCTCCTAGGTTATAAATCTGTACAGCATGTTACTATAGTGAATACTGTAGGCAGCTGTGATATTTGTGCATCTAAACATATCCAGACATAGAAAAGGCACAGTAAAAATACAGCATTATAATCTTATGGGACCACAGTCCTATATGTAATCTGTTATTGACCAAAATATCATTATGTGGTGTATGACTGTACTTATGTTTACCGGTTTACTACAAAGGCTACAGATGAGCAGCCAAATGAAAGACATACACAGGGCAAGAAATGGAGGAAGTGGGTAGGAGCACAAAGCTTCCGTACCCTCTTTAGGCAGGCCATCATCTTCCCAGCACCTCAATGTCTTCACCAACCCAGAAGCTCTCCAATTCCCATTGTTTAGGCTTTTTATGGAGATTCCTTTGTGTAGGCATGTTGACTAAATCACTGGCCATTGGCGACTGGGCTCAATCTCCAGCCCCTCTCCTCTCTTTCAAGGGAAGTGGGGCTGAATATTCCAACATTCTAATCACATGGTTGGTTCTTCTGGCAACCACCAGCCCTCATCCCCAGGCTACCAAGAGGTCCACCAAGAGTCACCACATTAGCATAAACTCAGGTGAGGTTGAAAGGAGCTTATTATTAAAGGACACTCCTCTCAACCCCTATCGCTCAGGAAATTCCAAGAGTTTTAGGTGTCCTGTGCCAGGAACTGGGGATGAAGACCAAATATACATTTCTTTTTTTTTCCGAGACAGAGTCTCGAAGCTTTAGGTGATACTGCCTGGCTATAGTACAGTGGTGCCATCACAGTTCACTGCAACCTCAAATGCCTAGACTCAAGCAATCCTCCTGCCTCAGCCTCCTACGTAACTGGGACTACAGGCACGTACCACTGTACCAACTAACTTTTCTATTTTTAGTAGAGACAGGGTCTCACTCATGCTCAGCCTGGTCTTGAACTCCTGAGCTCAAGCAATTCTCCCACCTCAGCCTCCCAGAGTGCTAGGATGACAGGTGTGAGCCACCATGCCCAGCCTATACATTTCTTATTATGTCACAGTATCACATTGGTCCACTCCTTGAGCTGTGAAACAAAAGTAATCTAATTGGTGATTTCTCAGGGGTTCTCCCATGGCTTAAAATTAATCTAAGTATTGACTTTCTTATCCATTATATTACCTCCCATTTCACAAAGGATAAAGGTAAAATTCAACAAATACTATTTCAGCCATTCAGGAAACACGTACCAGATATACATGCACTAAGCATGGGTGATAATCTAGCTATTATTTATGATAACCAAACATAATAACATAATACACTCATTTTACAGTTCTTATATGAATTCAAATCGTTAGGCTAAAATACTTGAAATCTCTACTATCTTCCCTCAATACAAGAAATTAACTACTGCTATGATTTCTAGTGTAGAAGACAACACTGATATTCACATATACATTCCATTGAACAATATGAAAAGGCTTGATTTAAAAAATTTCACATTTCCAGGGTCAAAAACGAGTAAGTTACTTGATTATCTTGTAATATACGGAAAAAAAAGAATAAGTGAATGAATATTAAAGAGCAGTAACTTATAAAGAAACCCTACAAATAAGAAATAAAAAACTCAACGGAAAAATGGGAAAAGGATATAAACAGTCTCAGAAAAAATATTAAATGACTTTCAACATATGTAAATAGTAAGCTTTTCTCAAAGGAAAAATGCAAATGAAAATTATACTGACATATACCTTCTCACCTTTCAAATTGGTAAAGACCAAAAGTTTGATAACACACTGTACTGGAAAGGTTATAAAAAAAAACAGGTACTCAAACACCATTACTAGCAGATATGTAAACTAGTACTACAGCAATTTGGCAGTCAACTGCCTCAGTGAAAAATACATATACCCTTTAAACCAGACAATTCAATTCTAAGAATTCATCTTACAAAATATACTTGGCACACAAACTGATGTATGTATAAATTATGCATCACAGTTTATTGCATGTCTCCCAAGATTAGAACTGGCTCCACGAGGGCAGGAAATTCCCTTGTTTCATATGTTATATCCTAAGTGCAAAGAACAGCGCCTGGCACACAACAGGTAAGTACTCAATAAATATTTGCTCAACAGAATGAGAAAAGGCAAAGATTTCATAAGCTTAAATGCTCACCAGTAACGGAATGCTCTGCAACCATAAGTGGGGGGTGGGGGGAGAGAGGAAACTCTTTATGTACTGATAAAGAACGAAAAGAAAAAAGAACACAAAAAAAACTAGCAAATGAAAAATGTAAAGAATGAGCTCCTGGCCAGGCACGGTGGCTCACAGCTGCAATCCTAGCACTCTGGGAAGCCGAAGTGGGGGGATTGTTTGAGCTCAGGAGTTCGAAACCAGTCTGAGCAAGAGCGAGACTCCGTCTCCACTAAAAACAGAAAGAAATTAGCCGGACAACTAAAAATATATATAGAAAAAATTAGCCAAGCATGGTGGTGAATGACTGTAGTCCCAGCTACTCGGGAGGCTGAGGCAGGAGGATTGCTTGAGCCCAGGAGTTTGAGGTTGCTGTGAACTAGGCTGACACCAGGGCACTCTAGCCTGGGCAACAGTGAGACTCTGTTTCAAAAAAAAAAAAAAAAAAAAGAATGAGCTCCACTGTTCAGGAAACAAGGCAATGTGTCGAACACCACAGTTGGCCGCCATTGTGTAAAAAGGTGGAGCTGGGAGAGGTAGAGATGTATAGAAACTGATCACACTTTTTCTTTAGGTCTAGTGAGAACTAGGAAGCAGAAGGACAGGTAACAAGGAAGTCTTTGTATTGTATGCTCTTTTATATTTTTTGAATTTTGAACCATGTGAATATATTACCGATTTGAAAAAATAGATTTTAAAAAATAGATTGGTTCCACTCTAAATTACAGTTGTTTTAAAACACAGCGGATTCTTAAACACATTTGAGTTTAGCAAGCTGAAATGCAAGGCAAACACGAGAGTCATAATTTTAAAATGAGTTGCAACTTGTTCCTAAGAATTATTTTGCATTCCAAAACAAAAGTAAAAAGTAGAATAAATTTACTCTACTAATTTATATTATTCTGTGAAGTCAATATAGTTGCTGCTTGAATACAGACATCATTTAAAGAGAGAAATTGAATTTGAAAAAACAAACAATAGTTAACGCTCAGTTCTGGTTCTTAAATTTCAAAGACAACTGTTGAGGCCTCATCCTTATTGAATGAAGTTTTCCTGGCAGCAAGTGTAATCCAGTTCTTTGCGACTGTTTTCTTATCTATAAGAACTTGTAGATTTTTATTTTCTTAAAAAATTATGTTTCAAAATGGCAAAACAAATCATTCAAATGTTAAGCTTCCCATATGACAGTGTCATCCCCTAATATTAAGGATAGCCTCTGCATGTATATTCATAGTTGTGTAATAAAATTTTATAGATGACTTTCACTTTAATTAGGCTTTTATCACAATTAAGTAGTAGCAAGGTGTTTTGTTTTGATGAAGGAGGTGCCAAAAATTTGAACAGTGGGTAGAAAAGTAAAATATTGAGAAACTGCATTGTAAAGTATCTAGGGAAGTGAAATGATCTCAGTGGGAAAGCTGACATTAAACAGTGATAATCCAAACAAGAAGAGAACTCAATTCAGTTTGGAAAGAGCTTAACCATTCAGTTCCTTCTCTGAAAGATAACTGCCCATTACTAAAATACTGATGATAGACCTGGATAGCATATTTTAGATTATCATATTATTCATTATCTCCTTCTATTATTTGTGGAAAATATTCTAATTTACAGAAGCATAATCAAGCATAGCAAGAAACAGTTACAATCAGGTTAGCACTGAAGAATGGGAACATTAAGTATAAATAACATAAAAGGGATATTCATCCATCCTTTAGTTTTGCTATGGCAACCTGGGCCAGTAATCTTTGAAGTTTGTTTTCTGACTTGCTAGTTCTGAAACAGAGAAGGCAGTTTTCTATAGCCAGAGAAACCAAAGGTCAGGCCCTTCCTTTTCCCTCTTTGCTACTCCCCTGCAGATGTAAGGAAGCAAATAGGATAGGAGTGGCTGCTTGACAAGGCCACTCAGGTTGCAATGATTAAGTGGCCAGACCTTTGCTTCCCTCCCACTCCTGGCATTGCAGCTGAGCAGGGCAGGAACAGGGAGAGAATTCAAGTGTCAATCTTACTATCAAATCTTACTCCTCCCCGCCAGCATCAAATGGGTCATATACTGTATTTCTTTTGTCTCAACGTATCTTACAATTAAAATATCTTCTCATCAACTCTTGGTTCTCTAAGAAGATGATCCAAGTGAGACCAAATATAAATACCAGTAAGTAAAATTAAATCAGAGGAAAATCTACCTAGCTTGGTGGATTTGGTTGGTTACTGTTACTGGGTATCTCACCTAAAATTACACATCCTTGGTTGGTTGTAAAATGTTTACCCTGCTTCTGGGGAATTACTCCCTTTGGCCTGAGCTTTCTAAGGACAACACTCTAAAAAATAAACAAGGAAAGGGTCACCAGATAAATGACAAGCCAATCAGATTAAACAAATCAATGCATCTAGCTGACTGGCTGAGCTAGGTGCTGGGAGTATGACAAAAGGAACAAAACACGATCCCTATCTTTAGGCAGCTTTCAACCCAGGAAGGGAAACAAAACCTAAATATTAGAGAACAACTCCAGAGTAACTTGTCAGGATGGTTTACTTCAGACTATCAGTACAAAGGCAATTCAGGTGAGTGATTCTATTAAAGACAGGAGTTAGGTCTTAAAAGAGAGGAAAAGAATGATAGCAGCTACTGCTCACTAGGGCAGGAGTCTGTGAAATCCAAGAAATTTTATGAAAAGTTTTGTGTATATGCACAAGTAAATTTTTCTGTAAAGGGTGTTGGTTTTTATCAGACCCTCAAAGTAGTCCAAGATTCTCAACAGTTAAGAGCCAATATAAAATAAAATATTCAAGATTCCTCTGTCTACACCTCCTCCCAATACACACAAGCAGGAAATGTTTCTTTCTATCCAGAGTAGCACAGCTTTCATAGTGCTGAACAAAAGGCCTAGAGATGGATAAGGATATTTATGCATTTCTTTCTACAAAGTCAAAGGGAAGAGGGTTGGGGGAGATTGACGAAGGGACGGGAGAAGTTGACAATGCTCTTTCTAACTAAAAGAATCTCCCTCTCACCCAGCTGAACAGGTAAGAGGCCTGGTATCTTCCCCTGCTTGGGAAAGATGCCCTCTTGTCCCGCTCTCGCTACCCTGGAGAGCCCAGCGACTTAGAGGAGGGCAAAGCAATACATGGGGTAAAAAATTTTACAACATGGACATTAGCGCTTAAGAAATATTATTAGACATTTCTCTCAGCCTTGAATACTACTACATATACATTTATATTAAATACTCTCTACCCCCATAAACTGGAAGAAATAAGAGGTAAAGTCAGCCACAGGGCCATTTCATATTACCGTATTTCAAATCCATGCAGAGTAGAGCTATGCATGAAAAGTAATGGAGGAAAAGCTATAGAACTCAAACAAGAAGTGATTTTTAAAATAGAACACAAAAATTATATTCAAGCTAATTCTAACAACATCACTGGCAGGAAAAACATTTTACTTGTTAATAGTATATTTAGACCTAGAGATGAGAAGTAGAAAAGAAAAAAATGTTCCAATAAGGCAGGCTTGAGTTTTAAACCTTGTTCTTCCACTCATGAGCTGTGAGGCCTTGGACAAATGGCCCTCATTTTTTTTTCTTACCTGCAAAGGGGTGTAACCTATGACACAGGGTTGTTGCAAAGCTCAAATGCTGTATGTAAGGAATTTAGCACCATGGCACAAAAATGGGTAAGTGGTTATTCTTATAACATATCAATAGAAAAAGTTAGTATACCAATCTCCTTTCTCCAGATCTCCAAAAATTGTCTGACATAATTTATAACTGGGAAAAGCTTATCAGTATCCACAGGATACTGATATTGATACCAGTATCAACGGGAAGGTGGTTAAACAAATTGTTATTCCTTCCTATGGGCTATTTATTATACAGCCCTCCTGAAAGTTACTGACACTGAAAAGCCACCAAGATATATTGTTAAGCAAGAAAATAGCAATCTACAAAACAATAAATAAATATACTAAGGTTCTGTTTATCTAAACAGACTGGAAATACATATAAACTGTTAACTGTAATTATCCTTAAAGAGGATAATGGGACTGGGAAAATGTTTATGTATTTTGTATAGTTTGCATCTTCTACAATTATAAGCACTACTTGTATAATTAAAAACTAATAACAGGGGGAAAAAAGTATTACTTGTGTAATTAAAATCACTCATATAAAGGCACTTATATAACCTCAGATACTGATTTAACCTTCCTGTGCAACATTCTTTTTTCTTTCCTGAAGTGCCTCATGGTCTGACAGTCTTGAAAACCCCACAAGCACACATATTTTTGGTTCCACCTGCAAGCCAACCTAACACAGCCAAGGCAAGGCTGAGCATGACTCCTTAACCCCAATAGTGGCCAAGGTGTGGGGGAGTACTGGTAGGGGAAAGGGTGGTAGAAAAAAAAATGAGAAAGAAGAAACTCAACAGAAAAAGGCCATGCTTCTCTATTTTGTAATGTACTGTTGCAGTTACAAAATGGTCTTTGCCCATCCTAGCAGACACCTATTGTGACCTCCACTATTTATATGCAACACAAACTCTCCATAAGTGTCAGCTGATAAGTGAAAGATAATCTTTTTTAATATTGATTACATCAGCTAGGATGTATTCCAAGACTATTTTCCTCCTCTCATTTTACTAAACACTGCAACAGACATTCATATACACACTTGTCAATTAAAAAAATTTGCACATCTCTTTCAAAAATGCTTGCTTTGCAAAGTTAAGAGTAATATTCAAAGATGACTTCGAGTCTATCTAAATTAGCCTGGGAAATGGCCTTCTGTTCAAAGAAATCACAACTATTTAAGGAATGACTACCTGTAAGAAAAATTATTGTCTAGTATACTAAACCATTTGTACTTCCAAACTGATTTACAGTAAACATTAGTTTGTAAGCCTATTTAGCTGAATATTAGCCTATTCTTAGACACTAATGATAATTCTTTCCTAATACATCACTTTAACCTTGTCATTTCCTTACATAAAAGCCATCAATAGCTTCCTGCTACTTACAGGATTAAGAAAAATCAAATTTGTCAATCAGGCATTCAAAGTCATATACAATCTGCCCTGGCCAATCTTCCTAGTCTCATTACTACCAACATCTCACCAAAGCTGTTGGTCAAACCAGCTGTCAACTTCCTGCTCTCTGAATTCACCTTATCTGCCTGAATTTTCTCATACTATACAATCCACCTTTAAAACCCTACCTGAATTCTGCCATTCCTCAATATCCAACTCAAACCTCAAAACAGGTAGAAGGGATCATCTCCCCTATAAACTTTTTAGCAACGATTAATATTGGAGTTTAGGACATCATTAAATAACTCCCCCATCCACCTACTCATTCATTTCCAGAATAATTGAGAAATAGAACAAAAAAGTCAAAGACACAGTGATCAAACTGTCAGTTTTATCACAGATAAAGCCTGTATTTTTAAGATATAAAGATAGAGAAACAATGAGTTTCCTAAAATTACATTCCAAAATTGAGCCAATTCATTTACCCAATGAGAGCCACGGTTGGAAAACCAACAGGACTACCCACAGAGAGATCTGTTTCTGGAAAACTTATAGCTTGAATGAACAGGCTACTAATGGCTGGCTCCCCAGGAAAGGGATTGAGCTAGGCCCTGCCTAATTCCTCGGTCAAATTCTCCAATAAGCTTAGTCAGTCTTCCCCTAGGCAAAGGGAGCCAAGGGAATTACACAGAACAATGTCCCTCCCCATGGAAACATGAACCTAGGAGAAAAGGGGTGTGCACCCCCCACCGCATAACAGCTTATATAATTTGATTAGCAATTTTTCAAACATGGGCTGATGCCATTTCTTCTATAGATGCCTTAAAATGTTACTTCATTTAAGTCTCATACTGTTTGTGCCATTTGTTATCTCCAAGTATTAAATATATTTTAAGCTCCTAGAGAATAAAATATTAAATGGACTATCCACAGGCATAGCAGTGGCAAGATGTGGAGTGGGGATAGCAGCACTTTGAACCAGCTGACAAAATCCCTGGTGAATCAAGGGAAGCAGGATGAGAGAAATGTCTATGCCTGGAGTTTTAGTAGATGACAGCAAAAAGGGGTAAAGGGGGAAACAGCATAAACTTCAAAGACAAGTTTTCACACGAAGGTGTTAAGGCAATGGTATGAAAGTTGTACGGGTGAGAAAAATGCCAATGCTGCTATATATTCACATTAAAAAGGAAAAACAAAGCAATTCTATCTTTATATCATTTATATGCATAATACAACAACCACTCAGTTGTTGGAACACACAGAAGACTCAAATGACAAAATGACAATTAGGAATCACTACACGCAGATAAAGTCTTAATTAAATAGATAGCTAGAAAATTATTTCAAGCCATCAAACCATATAGACCAGAAAGCAACAAAAAGAATGTGATTAAAATGCAAAGAAGAAATGAACTCAAACACAAAGGCAGGCATAACCACTGAACTGAAAAAAAGACTTAAGATGGTAAACAGACTCATCCATCTGGTTTCTGCAACTGATGGGGACAGAGGTGCTCAGGGAGAGCAAGAGGAGAGAAAAAAAGAGGTTCCAGATAAGAACTTGGTGAATGTAACATGGAAGACAGGGGTTGCAAACTGAAATGGACAGAAACAAAATTAACTACAGTTAACTTCAGGTTAACAAATGAATGAAGTGCCATCAACGGATGGAACCAAGCAAACTGGAGCAAGCATGTGCCCCCCGCTTCCAGAAAAGCAGCTCTGATGATGACTGCCACCAGGGAATGGCTACCCAGGGCATCCATCTCATTTTCTCCAAAAAGCCACACATTCAAATTTTTAATATAAAATGTTATATTTTTATTGTTAGCAACTACCATAAACATTTTCAAAACACTCTGAGGGCCAAATAAAACATGTCTGCAAATGAGATTTGACACACAGTTTGCCATTGCTGATTTGAGACATAAAGAAAAAGCAACAAAAGTGCCTTTGAAAAGACATAATAAAAAGTGATAGTGAATGATCAGAATGGTTCACTGAAGCCAAAGGGGTAGGACTTTAAGAAGATACTGATAAACAGGAAGTTCAACTAAAAATAAAGACTGAAGAGTCCAAAGGATCTGATTCACTAGTAATTCATTGATGGCAAAAACGCCTGAGAAGAGACAGTGAGCAGGCATCTATCTACTATGTAACAAAACACTGCAGTAAACTGCCATTTTTGAGAATTCAGGGAACCTATAGTTCAGAAAATCTTCCTAGCCTAACAAAATTATCTATATATCCCTGACTAGAATCAAACAGACACTGGCTTTAGAAACACTACAGCTATAGTTTAGATTTTTTAAATGAAAAAAAAAAAAAAAAAAAAGGAAGTCAAAATGCTAAAGAGTAAAATCTGAATAAACAGAAGACTACCACCCCCCTCAAGAAAATGCTGTTAGTTCTTTTTACTACCCTGAAAACAGTGTAATTTCATATTGCAATTTTAAGAACCATTCTCCTTTCTCTTCACAGCCATCTCTGGAGATCACTGATGATACATTACAGTTAATCCATTATCCCTCAGGCCAAGCAAATCCTGCATAGACTACAAAGGCTCAAATTTCCTACACTACACTAGTGGACCGAGGACACACGGGGCCCCACTAAGGTTCAGCATCCACAAGGGTGGACCACCTCATTCTTTTTCACCATGAGACAGCATGTTATAATATGATGCTTCCACCCTAAAATAATACAGAGGGTATGCACCTAAAGATAACTGATCAGCAATAAACAGCAAGTATTAGAACCAAAGAACAGGGAAAAAATCCAGGTAGGATAAAATTAACCATAAAATGCCTTCTGAGAAAATTTGAACATAGTAGAGAAATTGAACATTGTAGGGAAACAGATATACGAAGTAGATTTTGTGGCCATGTGTTCTCAATTTTGAGACAATATGATCTTGTGTAATTTTTCTTTTTCAATAACGGTTATTTGTTAAATACATAATTAAATGGACTTATTTGTCCCATTCTTTTTCACATTAATAATTTTACAAATAAATTCCTTCATCAGACCTCGTACATAATTTGAGCTTGGATAACTGGTTGCTATCTGTGCATGAAGACAATGGAATGTACACTGGTATAGAGATAAATGAAGAAATTACAGAGTTGGGATGAGAAGCAGTGCAAGCAGACAGTCCATGCTAAGACCGGGGAATCAAACCGTAAACCAGAAGAAAGACCTGGTAAAGGGAAACAGAACTAGCTAGCTGGTGAAAGACTCTCCTAAAGAAAGCAAGGAGGCATGTGGCTCTCTGAAAGCCAGCCTACACTGCTTAATACAGTTTTCCAATTTAGTACTTCACATTGCCAGCTCATCTCAAGGAGCATCACAAAACAACAAAACACTATCAGCTAATACTTTTCTTTACAAATCAACCCACATCATCAATATGTTACCAGAAATGACAGCCTAGGAAAGATTCTTCTCCCTTTCAACTATGCTGGCTTGAGACATTTCACCTTGAGGTGGAATGTGAGAGCTATTTCCACACAGTGCAGCACTTAAGGACTTAAATGTCTGATTCTCCCATATTCATTCTCCTTTAATCCAGTCTTAGTCTTCCTTCTTTCCCTCCCACCAAACAAAATTTTTGGCTCTTGAGCAGGAAAGTCCACCAAGCTTTGCGATGTGCTAAGAACTCTCACAGTGTTCTGTGTGGTTCATGTGCACAACTGAGCCTTTGCTCAGTTGGGGAATTTCTCAGTGGGTTAGCCCTCCCAAGTGCTAACTATGCTCACAGCCTCCACACAGGAACTGTGGCCCTTCAAGTACAAACTCTGGCAATGTTACACCCCTTTCTATCACATGGAGGATTAGCTTCTGTTCCTGGTGTTTGAGAGGAAAGGAGTTAACATAAAGTGCTCACATAAACAGTGGGGATTCTCCCAACAACCTCTAAGAGTTGAGGGCAATATGAATTCAGTGCAACGGTTTATGTGAAATGTTACCCTGTGCTTCTTGGAAAAAAAATTGGGACAAGGGAATGGTTTGGAAACAACTGTTTATTTCTTTGTATCAAAATAAATCTAAAAACTGTTAAGTTTAAATAGACATCAAGTTAGACTGATTAAGCTCTTGTGATTAAGTGTGGCTAGAAATTTTGACTCCAGAGTCTCATTGCTGTGACCTAAAACCCCAATTTAGACATTTCTCCTCTGTGTTGCCAGACCTCTGCATGCATCTGTCACAATACATCACACTGCTTTGCCTTTCCTTCTAGACCAAAAGAGCTTGAAAGCAGAAGCCACGACTTACATGTCTTGATAAACCAAGCCTAGTGCACTGCTGAACACATAGTGGGTGTTAAAATAGTTCTAAATGGAAAGCCATGATATACATTCCTTTACTATGAATTCAGAAGACAAATTTCAATCTAGAATTCTGCTATCTCTTTAGTATTCCAAATTAGCAGTAAACAGCTACACATCTCAAGCCCTAGATGTGTGTGCATCTGGTAATATGATACCAGCAAGTTAAGTGGTCAGTTAACAATCTGCTATTTTTTAAAATAGGTACTAAGGAATAAGCAGCCAAAGAAGTTTAATGAAAACACAAACTTTTTACATAATCTGAACTCTTGAGCTCTCTTAAGATACTAAGTAACAAAAATGTAAACACAGCTTTCTCTCAAACTCCATGACCTTAGGACCTAGACCAAGAAGCTTCAGATTTTAATACTGGAAAAAATTAACTACATGAAGAGACTTAAATAAAAATTCACTCAACTGAACTTCATAACTGGGTCTTGTTTTCACTATGTGCATTAACTGTCATGGACAACCAAGAGCAGCAGCTTCTACTGAGCCGAGTTCTTAACCAGAAGCACAGAAGCGGGTGATCTTCACTGAAATATTAAAGCCTACATACACCTCAGAAGTGCTGAAAGGAACCTTCAAAGCTCATCAAATCAACCTCTACAATTTTACAGTAAGCTATAATAAAACTGAGGGCCACAAGTGGAAGTGACTTGCTGCAAGGCCCATAGGAAGTTAATGGCAGCATGATGACAGACCAAGTCTTGAGGCCTACGCCAGCAATCTACTACCCCTAACCATCTCCCTGCAGCTACTATATTTGCATTCATTCGATAAACTATATGCAAGTATTAAGCAAGTGCAAATGCAAATTGAAATGACCAAACATATCAAAATCTTCTTAACCATATTTCACAAAAGAATTGCATATTCTAGTTGATTTAATTTTCTGGTTACTCAAAGTTTATATTGAAAACTGAACATCATAATCAGGAAAAAGAAAATGAGAAAAGTGATAAAGAAGACTGAACATGCACTCGAATGTTTATAGCAGCACAATTCACAATTGCAAAGATGTGGAAACAAACCAAGTGCCCATCAATATATGAATGGATTAATAAAATGTGGTATAGGTATACCATGGAGTATTACTCAGCCACAAAAAAATGGAGAACTAATACCTTTTGTAACAAACTGGATGGAACTGGAGACCATGCTTTTAAGTGAAGTACCCCAAGAAGGGAAAAACAAAAACCAAATCTACTCACTACTAAATTGGAACTAATAGATCGACACACGAGCACATATGGTAGTAAAATTCAACAGAAATCAAGCAGGTGGGAACGGGGAGGAAGGGATGGGTAAATCCACATCTAACAGGAATAATGAACACTATCTGGGTGATGCACACACTTATAACTTTGACTCAAACTGTACCAAGGTAATTCATGTAACAAACTGTATCCCTGTAATATTCTGAAATTAAAAAAAAAAGACTGAAAAAATACTCATCGTATCCTAAAAACATGCAGAGAGTTATTTTGATAAATCTTTGCCATAAAGTAGCAGTGGTATAGTACAAACCAGTCTAGCCCTACCACTGACTGACTAGCTATGTGGAATTATTCAAGCCAATTTCTCTGCAACTCAGTTTTCACATCTTTAAAATGAAGAGGTTAAACTAGATAATGTAAGATACCCTCCAGCTCTGAAACTCAGAGCATCTAGAACACCAAGGCATGCTTTTTCTTTTACTGTACAATATTCTCCAGTAAGTGCCTTCCACTCCCCCCCCCAAAAGTTCTAAGTATATTATTTCAGGTTGAAATAGATAAGCCAGTTAAAACATACAACTCATACCTGGGTCTCCTCTATGAATACTTGTAACTGATCAATAATGGCTTGTTGGTAGTAATTATTTTTTCTATATCACCATTTATGAAGGAACTGCTCTGAGACTTGCCATGGTTTAAAACATCTATGGAACCTATGACAGGGTGAAAGTGAGGGAGGTTGCTCAGTTTGATGGATGAATTTTTCCAGACTCTTTGGTATACCAGAGTTCCAATGTAATGTTTGATTTATCATGGCTTTGCTGTTCAATGTAATTTTGGAAGCTGATTTAAAAGCTGCTCTAGATATTTCCCTCCAGAAAGTAGATAGTACTGACAAATACATATTAGTTCTTTTCACAAGAACCACACTACTGAATCCTCTCATGTATTTATATGCTATCATATACTATCATCAGGCTATTGCCCTTTTTTGGGTATTTTTTTATTGTAGTAAAATATACAGAACATAAACTTCACCACATTAACCATTTTTTTCACATTGTTCTTACTGTACATAACCATTTTCAAGTGTATAATTTAGTGGCATTAGTTACATTCACAATGTTGTGCAACCATCACCACTATCTATTTCCAAAATGTTTTAATACTCCAAACAGAAAAACCCTGTAACCATTAAGAAATAGCCCTCCGGTCCCCCTTGTCCTTTATTTTTTATAATTATATTCTGAAGAGGCTTAATATTAATAACTTTCAAACTATGATATGCTGCCACCAAGTGGCAAGAGAACGTCATGGTGCCCAGAACTGGGAGAGGGCAAGGAATCACTTGTGCTTTCATTAAGAATTAGAATGGTAACTTCACCCACCAAAACCACCTAGATATAAAATCATAAATTTCTACACTTTTAATTCCCCTCGAAAATTCACAATAACTAAACTTATGCAAATTTCAAATAAAGAAAGAACTTTAGGGAAAAATTTTAAAACCAAATAAAGCTCAAAATATAAAACTTAGCAAATATGTTCTAAATTAATAACTGTCACTATAGCTGTTCAAGTTTCAAAAGTAACCTAGGGTTTTAGTTTGGTACCAAAAGAACCTGACAGTTTATAATAAAATCCCAAACTAATTATTTCCTTAGCAAGAAAATTCATTAACTGTCTAGTTCCATATGTTCCATAAAAATCATTTCCCAATAATATATCTTAAAAACTTCTTAAAAAGCAGTACTAATTTCAGAAAGAATAAGAATTAGATTATCACAAGCCCCAACTAATAGAACTAGGCAAAGATCAATGGCTTCTATCATTACAAAAAAGGTGAGACAACCAGACATTAAGGGTCTCCTAATGAAAGAACACAACATCCCCATGATATATTCTTGCATTTCCCCAATTCCAGAAAAAAAAAAATTATGCCTGAATCTGATTGAACCTCTAGTTCCAGCAACCAATGTAGTGCAAAGAGAGAACAGAGGATTGTGTTAACAGACATCTCGGGCTGCAATCAGCAAAATTCAAACTAGGAAACTATAGTGAGTTCCTCCAACAAATAAACTGCAGGAAATCTTTTTTAAACGATAAAGAGGAAAGCCCATATATATTAGAGAAAGAGACAATTGAGAAGCATTGGCAATCACTTGCAAAGCATGAGCTGATTTGGATCCTAATTCAAACAAAAACTTTTTAAAAAATCTTTCTGAGATAGTAAGAAAAAATAGAACACTAACTGAATATTTGATAAGTATTAATTTTTAATAAGTTTTACTGATATAATTCAAATATCATAAAATTCACCCTCTCAAAGTGTTGTTAAAGTGATTTTTAGTATATTCATCGAGTTGTATATCACTCACCACTAATTCCAGAACATGTTCATCATCCCAAAACAAAGCCCCATTCCCATTAGCAGTCACTCCCCTATTCTCTCCTCCAGCCCTAGATAACCACTAATTTACTTTCTATCTCAATGGATTTGCCTATTCTGTACACTGCACATAAATGGAAGCACACAATACGTGGTCTTTTGTGGCTGGCTTTCTTTTACTTAGTATGTTTTGAAAGCTCATCCATCTTGTACCATGTATCAAAACCTTGTTTCTTTCTATGAATAATATTCCATTGTACGGGTATACAACATGTTGTTTATCTATTCATCAACTGATGGATATTGGGTTGTTTCCACATTTTGGCTACAATGAATGATCCTACAAACATTTGTGCACACCTTTTGTGTAGACTTATGTTATCAATTATCTCGGGTCTATATCTAGGAGTAGAATTGCTGGGTCATATGGTAACTCTATGTTTAACTTTTTGAGGAACTGCCAAACTGTTTCCCAAAGTGGCTGCATTATTTTACATTCCCACCAGCAGTTTGAATGTTCTAATTTCTCCACATCCTTGCCAACTCTTGTTATTGTCTTTTATTATTATAGCCATTGTAGCAAGTGTGAAGTGGATGTATTAACTTTTTAAATGTGATAATGATATAGTAGCCATGCATACTACTAGAGATACACATTGAAATATTTCTAGATAAATGATATGATGTCTGCAGTCTTTTCAAAATAATATAAGGCAGCCATGAGGACAGTAGGTGGAAGTACAGATGAAATAAAATTGTCAGTCTGGTAACTATTGAACCCGGACAATGAGTACACATGGGCTCATTATATAGTCTCTCTATATCTGTGTTTAAACCTTTCCATAACAAATACTAAAATGTACTCTAACATTACAAACATTATTTCATACATTTTTAAACCCTAGAAAATAACATATCTATTACATTATTTCACTCATCAATATTGCACAAATATTATGGCAGTTCAGGAATTTTTTTCTAAAATTTGAAAAAATTATGCCTAATAAAAGTATCAATTTTATATTAATTTTAAGTCCTGTAACTAAATAGCAGATTTTCAAGGTTACATATTTACGCTAGTTAACATAAAACCTCATTAGCCACAAAGGTGAAAAATCAAATTTATTGGTATTCAACTCCAATGTATATAAAGAAATAAATTCATAAGAGTAACTGCAAATACAGTATTGTTCTTTATAACAATTGAGAAAGTTTTGTTTCTTTAACATAAGCTCAACGCTACAAAGGAGTCAACTCTCAACTATCTCCAGTAAAAGCTAAAAAATAAGCCAATAGTTTAAAGGTGTATTCATTTTCCTCAATTTTTTCTTTTACAAATTGCCATTTGACCAAATCACAGAAAAGACAGATCAGCAATTTTTAACTTTTCTAGCATTAGAGGGAGTAAGAAGCTCCACCTGGTTGAATTTTCTTGGTAACAGTTGATCCAACAAATGATTTTTATGTTAACCACATGTACCAAAACAATTCCAAAATATAATATGCATTTCTATGCTTTATAAGTCATTAAATTCAAAGTAATTTTAAACTTTTCATGATACATAAATATCATCAACATCAATTAAAACTCTGATACTTTATTTTGATGCTTGCTACTGTAAAATCAAGGGAGAACTAGACATTTGCTTTCATGGAATTTCAGGCTCTTGGTTTTTCTCTTCAAGAATCTACTTTAAGCTCTGGCTTGCCAGTGAAGGCTTTCTCCCCTGGTGGGTTGAAGGTTTCTCTGCCTCTTCCTTCAACTCACCTCTCAGCCTACTGGACTGGACACACTGAATCGAATGAATGCCTACTGCTTCTTCATTCCTGGCTAGCACAAATATCCAAACCCCTTGATTCTAGAATTGCTACATCCTGCATTGTGCCAAGTATGAAGATCAACAGATTGGCTATGTTGGGCATTGCACTACCTACTTAACGGGTAGGTATGTTTTAAAATTGTAAGATAATGAGAACCTTAATGATAAAAGTAATAAGAGATCAACCTTCCTGTTTCATGAGTAAAGCCCAGGAAGATTAAGTGACTCATCCAAGGTCACAGGGTTGTTTAGTGGCAGAAAAGATATTTATAGTCAGAACTGCTGGTTTCTAGTCCAAGTGCTTTTTGCACTACTACATCAACACTCACATGCTACAAGATTATCATGCTATGAAGTATGAACTAATAATACCATTTAAGGGAGTCAAATTTTGCTCTAATTCTTTAAATCCATGGACATTGGTCCTTCTAGGAATAAGACAACAAAACCCTAAAATCTGATTTCTGCTAGATTAACTTGTATTAAAGTAGCACTAGCTTTACCACAGGTACTTGCTTTCTTCCTGAACATGGAGGCATTGAACTCATAGGAATCAATAACATTTAAACCAAACATAAGATAAAACTTTCTTGCAGAACCACACATAATGCTTACAGCTAACAGTTTGGGGTAGGGCATACTTTAAAACAGACTGTCTCACAGAATTTAAAACATTTAATTGGCAACTAACCTATTAATTTTAATTCTTCTCTATTAAGTTATAACAGAAAGACACATCTATCCTTTCAACTGAGTTCTGCTTGTACCATGAGATTCTGAAAGTCTGCAAACAGGCATAGATACTAATACTTACTTGAATAGTTTACAAGTTTTTGTTCAGGATAACTTTAAAGCCCTATGTACAGAGCCTTGTTGATGACAATCTTTAAAGCACATGTTCTCAAAATGAAGTCCCCAGGCTTTAAAAAATTTTGGTATTGGCCAGGCGTGGTGGCTCACGCCTGTAATCCTAGCACTCTGAGAGGCTTAGGCAGGCGGATCGTTTGAGCTCAGGAGTTCGAGACCAGCCTGAGCAAGAGCGAGACCCTGTCTCTACTAAAAATAGAAAGAAATTAGCTGGACAACTAAAAATATACAGAAAAAATTAGCCGGGCATGGTGGCGCATGCCTGTAGTCACAACTACTCAGGAGGCTGAGGCAGAAGGATTGCTTGAGCCCAGGAGTTTGAGGTTGCTGTGAGCTAGGCTGACACCACAGCACTCTAGCCCGGGCAACAGAGTGAGACTCTGTCTCAAAAAAAAAAAAAGAAAGTCTTCCTAATAGTCTAGAAGTTCACCATCCTACCTCCGGCCACTCTACTCCTCTAGCCACTCATGTCCTTACTGCTCCTTGAATACAGCAAGTATACTTCTGCCTCATCAAGGAGAATTTCCATTCAAATTTCAGTATCAACTGTTTATACCTTCTGGGTAAAGCAAGATACACTAGACAAAAAATTGTCTGTAATAATGCAGAAGTGATCACAGAGGGGGCACCCACAATGATGAATCACCGAAATATGAAGATATGTACACATTACATTTGAACAAAGACAAGTATGTATGATGCACTGGGATTAGGTAATTCTTCCAAATAATGGAACCATGCTTTCCAGTCTGTCCATCTAATTCCCCTAATCATATCTCTAATCATCAAGAAACAAATAATTTTCCTCTGTGAACTCCCTAGCTCACTCAGACTGTTCTCAATGGAAGGGAAACTGGGCAAAAAATATTATTTTCCAACTCATGATGAGTTAAGAGCAAACACAGATCTAGATTGTGTTAATGAAATGCAAACTTTAATCACAGCTTTGAAATCACGTTGACATCAGGTTATCAGTTTTATAGATCATCTACTCATGTAATCCTATACAAGTTCTGTGAAAACATGGATCCTGGAAACTGCCAATACTCACCGGATAAATTAATGCACATTTACTGTATAGCTAAGAATGGAATGAAACAGCAAAACAAGTTAAAATACAGATAAATCTAAATAACTATTACCAATTGGCTACATAATTACATGGAACATTTTAAAAAATCATTCTCAAAAGAAAATGTGTAATATATAAAAATAACATTAATAAAAATCCAGATTATATTTACAAAGAAAAAAAGTAAAGAGGGTGGAGACGCATAGATGTATTAAAGCTTGTCTCAAAATTATGAGGACTCAAAAGAGACTATTTAGCTCTGCCTCTGACAACTGGAGAAAGTTTAAAAGCCTTTTTAAAATCCACATGGACCAATAACACATGAAAAGATGCTCAAAATCATTAGGCATTAGGGAATGCAAATCTAAATCCCAAGGGGATACCAATTCACACCCTTAGGAGGGCTATAATCAAAAAGACAGATAATAATAATTTTTGGCAAAAATGTAGAGAAATTAGAAACCTCATACATTACTGGTGGGAATGTAAAATGGTGCAACCACCTTGGGAAATAGTTTGGCAGTTCCTCAAAAGGTTAAACATTTGACCCAGTAATTCTACTCCTAGGTAGGATAGATGTGTATATGTATATATATAAATGTATATATGTATGTGTGTATGCAAGAGAAATGAAAACATGTCCACATGTCCATGTACACAAATGTTCATAACAGCATTATTCATAATTGTCCAAAAGTGGATGTAACCCACATGTCCATTAATTGATGGATGGATAAATAAAATGTGGTATAGACATACAACTAATATTGCTTGGCCATAAAAATGAATGAAGAACTGACATGTTACAACTCAGATGAACCTGAAAACACTATGCTAAGTGAAAGAAACTACTACAGTCCATAAAAAAGTACATATAGTATGATCCCATTTATATAAAAGGTCCAAAACAAACAAATCTATAGAGGCAGAAAGTAGATAGTTGGTGCCTCGGGCTGAGGTGGGAGAAAATGGAGAGTGACTGCCACTAGATAGGAGATTTCTTTTCGGGGAGATTAAAATGCTCTGGAATTAGCAGTGATGGTTACACACTGTGAATACACCAAAATATCAAAAACCATTGAACTGCATACTTTATTTAGGTAAACTGTATGATAAGTGAATTTATATTGCAATAAAGCTGTTAAATTTTTTTAAGAAGAATGAGGTAGTGGGCACAATGGGAGACTTCTAGAGGACTTCTAAAATTCTATTTCTTGACCTGCCTGGTAGTTACACAAGAGTGTTCACACTGTGATGATTCACTGGGCTGCAAACTTACAAAATATGCATGTTTCTATATGTATTTCACATGTCAAACAAAGGTTTTAAAAAAGAATAACTAGATCTATAAATACTGACTTGGAAAGAGATCCAAGATATAAAGTGGGGAAAAAACAAAGTTTCAAAACAATACACATAGTTCCACTTTTTGTAAATTTATGCACACACATGTATGTATTATATAGTTAAAAAACACTACATGAATATGCACATACCTGTTCTCATTGATCTCTGCAGAATTCAAATAATGGGACTTTTTACTTTCTCTGACACGTATTTCCGTAACATTTGAATTTTTTGCAATAAGTATTTTCGTAATGAGAAGACAATAAATGTACACATTTAAAAAAATTTTAAGAAGGTACATAGAAAGAATTGAATAAGAACAGAAATTCCTGAATTAGTATACAACTATACAGAAATAATAAGTCTAAGAATAGATTCCTTAGAAGACAATCATTTAAAAAATAATACAAGCAACTAATTTGATTGCTTACTACTATATGTATATATATATATATATATATTTACAATAATCTGGAAATCACATACTTTTCGACTATTCAAAATCATGAAGAAAAAATTTAGATGTTTACCTAAAATTTTCAGGATTATTTTGAGTATACATATTCAAAACAGTTTGAGTATCACTGAATTAAGCAGAGTAATTATGCAGCAAGAGAAAACAGCCCAGTGCAAGGAAGCAGCAGCTCTGAGGTGTGGGGTCTGAAAGAAGAGCATGATCCTCTGTGGGCCTCTTTCCTCACCATGACAATAAGGAGGCTGAATCATGATTCTGCTGTTCTCTGTTTCAAGAGTCACTAACGGGGTGGGTCAGGGCACTTAGGATGTGACATCTCTACAAATAATAACATCATTAGCAGCAATAATATTAATAAAACCTACTGCAGTTTTTTGAATGATTAATGAGCACTTACATACATCATCTCTATACCCAAATGCCTGCCACTCTCACAGAAGGTAATTTGTGGACACACACCAAAATGGTACTTGTCACCACCTCTGGGACTGCAGTGGAGAGAGAAGTAAGAATGGAGGGTACATCAGTCAGGGTCCCAAAAGTAAAGAAATGGTAAACATAAATTAGAATAATCTGAGGAGGGTTTATTTATAAAAGAAATAATTACAAAGTTGGGGGGTAGAGCCTACAGAAACCAGGACTAGCAAAAATAGAACAATTATTGCTCCTAGAGACCACAAAATAAGACAGGAGACAGAGATTTCTAGCATCCAGGTAATATAATGCAGACTACCCTGAGAGGCGAGGGGTTAAACAACATAACCTCCTCTCCTCTGGCCCTTCAATCCAGACAGCCTGGATGTTCTTTATCTGGGGCAAAGAGCCAGGTAGAAAAGAGTACAGGATGGATCTGGAGAACTAAATAGAAGATATACAGCCCAGATTTCTTTTAACTTTATATAAAATTAAATACACAAGTAAAAGTACAATCTCTTCATTAAAAAGTAAAATGTTACACAGAAAGCTTAAAGTCCCATCCTCCATTATCCTGGATCCTCCTCCTTTCCACAAGTAATCATCTACGTTATTCGTTTGATAGGGTTTATTGTTGATCTTTTTCTAGATAGAGAGACACACCACAATAAAATACAAAAAATTGTTTAATGGCATGCTATTTGTTTAACATGAATGGCATTACTTTTTCCATCATTTTTAGTTAAGTTAGAAAATAATGCTCAAGAAGCCAAGATGGATGGGCTTGATTCTCCTCCAGATTATTTATACTCTACCTCAGTGGCTCTCAGAATATGCCCTTCCCCCTCAGCTGCATTAGCATCACCTAGGAATTTGCTTAAAATGCAAATTATCAGGCCCCACCCACTGACGTGAATCAAAAGCTCTGGTGGTGCTGCCCAGCTTTTAACAAGCCCCTCATGTGATTATTATGTATACTGAAGTCTGGAACCACTATTCTATCTCGTGGCTACTCAAAACATGCTCCATCACCTGGGTCCTTGCTAGAAATTAGCATTTTAAAAGATACCCTAGCTCTACCACAGAGCCATAAACCATAATCCCAATCCATATTGCCCTGCACCCATCCATACAGTGTCTAGGAGTGTTTGCTGCAGATGGGAGGTGGGGGAGGACAGCAGAAAGAGCAGTGGTTTTAATCTCTTTGAATATGAATCTATCACTTATCAGTCCTGTGGGGAAAACATCAGCACTGCATGTCCTAGTTAGAGCATGTTAGCAGTGTCATCCTTGTGTGTGACAGACTACACATAACTACCATTAAATCACTTTAGAAATGTATTACTCTTAGATGTCAGTGTTACATTCTAAGCTTTTTTTTTAAATAAGTGAATTTCAATTTTAACCCCAGGCATAATAAAATGACCAGGACTAACTTAACCTTTGTTTGTATGCTAATATTGTGGTGGAATCCTTCACCTTGAAACAAACCACAGGGATATACCTTACCTTCTTCTCAACAAGGACAACTTTACCAACACCTTCAAGTGTTATCTACGCCCCACCTCCATACAGCTTGAGGGGAGAGAAAAATGTTTCCAGAATTTCACCTTTAACTTCCTGCTGCCTCCCTCAAAGGCCATAGATTTTCTTATATTTCAAAACCTGGACTCTGAGGCCCCTGCCTCTGCCTCTCTCCCTTTGCTGCTCTTATTTTCCTCCACTGAGTCTCAGGTGGAGGAACTCCACCAGGAACATGTCAACTCCCCCAGGAAATCTACAGATGAACTACACATACACTTGTGCCTAGGAATCATACAGTTTCACTGCTCAATCCTGACTCAGCCTAACACAACGATCTGTTTTTTTAAGGCACTTCCAGTTTCACTTCTAGCTTTTCCAGGCTTCCGTCCTGCCCCGATGCAATACACCACCCCTCTCAGCTCCCCAGACTCAGGAAGTAGCACGGTCAATTCTGTAGGGCTCATACCCAATTTGATTTGCCTTTCTCTTCTTTTTTTTTTTTTGAGACACAGTCTCACTCTGCTGCCCAGACTAGAGTGCCGTGGCATCAGCCTAGCTCACAGCAACCTCAAACTCCTGGGCTCAAGCAATCCTCCTGCCTCAGCCTCCCGAGTAGCTGGGACTACAGGCATGTGCCACCATGCCCTTGCCTGTCTCTTCTTAAAGCAATCATGGAATTAAAATTTCTAAAGCCCCCTTTCAATTTGCTAACTTTTCTTCCATAAAAACAAGGGGTTCTAGTAGAGCCTTAAAATAAATTCCAGCCTTGGATTTTTAATTACACAGCATCAGGAAAAATAATATAACCATTCTAACCAAACAACTTGATTTCAAAAGAAAATATGTTTACATCTCAAATGTACTATAAAAAGATTCTGGTATGGTAAAATTAGTTTGATTTCTACTCCCACCCCACCCCTTTTTAAACTTCTCCAACACAGCTCCAGAACAGCTTGTTAAAATCACTCCTAAGCCAGTAGTCCCAGCTACTCAGGAAGCTAAGGTGGGAGGATCCCTTGAGCCTAGGAGTTCAAGGCTAGCCTGGGAAACATAGCCAAGCTCTGACCCCATCTCTTAAAAAAAAAAAATCACTTCTGTCAATTGAGACAGGATTCATTTCTTAAAAAGATTTTGTTCCACCAAAAGTTAGACTCAAAATAGGTAAAGTAATGGCTGGGTACGGTGGCTCACACTTACACTCCTAGCACTTTGGAAGGCTAAGGAAGGAGGATCACTCGAGGTCAGGAATTCAAGACTAGCCTGGACAATACAGCAAGACTTCATCTCTACAAAAAAACAAACAAAAAAAATTAGCCAAGTGTGGTGGCATGCACCTGTAGTCCCAGCTACTCCGGAGGCTGAGGTGGGAAGATGACCTGAGCTGAGCAGTTGAGGCTGCAGTGAACTGTGATCGGACCCTACATTCCAGCCCAAGTGACAGAGTGCGACCTTGCCTCTTTAAAAAAAAAAAAAAAAAAGTACAATATTATCTAAACATTCTAGAGTTAAATTCTGACCAATTTTGATGGCAACACAGGGTTCATGAGTTGCACATAAATTCACTTTAAAAAGTCAAGTCTTTTTTGACTTGTTGCCTTGCTTTTTTTTTTTTTATTTTGGTTTTTGTTTCTTTTTTAAGTATATAATGGTAGTTTTTACTTAAAGCTTAAAAATATCATTATAGAATAGTAAAAATTTCTGTTTTCAACAATATATGCATAGTTTTAATAGAAACACTGGGAAATTAGGTCACAAGAATTCCTGACTCATATTCTTTCTATTAGCAAAGATAGTCAACAATGTCTTCCTTAAGAGCCCCAAACATATTAAACTTTAGATATATTCTAAGGTTAGGATCTTTTTTTTGAGACAGAGTCTCACTCTGTTGCCCGGGCTAGAGTGCCGTGGCGTCAGCCTAACTCACAGCAACCTCAGACTCCTGGGCTCAAGCGATCCTCCTACCTCAACCTCCCGAGTAGCTGGGACTACAGGCATGCACCACCATGCCCAGTTAATTTTTTCTATATATTTTTTTTCAGTTGGGCCACTAATTTCTTTCTATTTTTAGTGGAGACAGGGGTGGGTGGGGGGGTGTCTCACTCTTGCTCAGGCTGGTCTCAAACTCCTGACCTCGAGTGATCCACCCACCTCGGCCTCCCAGAGTGTTAGAATTACAGGCGTGAGCCACCGCGCCCGGCCCTAAGGTTAAGATTATTAAGAAATTCAAAATACTGAGTATATATAAACTCTTCCATTATCTAGATTAATGAGAGTTTTTATCCTGACTGTGGAGAAACAATGTCTTCCTCCTGTGAATTATTAATAATTTCATATTATTTAGTAATTTTGAAAAAAGGAAAATTCATTTTTCCTTTCTAGGTATCCAAAAGCAAAGCAGGAGAAAAAGATAGAGTTGGTAGCGCTCAACTAAAAAATGGGCCATATTCCAAAAGTCTGTAAGTACTATACCTGGTTTTGACCTAGAACCCCATTTTGTCATAGAACAAATGGTGGTTCCCAGGATGGCCCAACAATGCCTATTAAGCCCACAATATAGTTGAGATAATATTAGAAACACCATCTACAACTGCTCATGAGAAAATTTGCTGAATGTCAGATTACAACTTTAGGCCATGCATAACCTACCTAATGATAGAGAAAGTTAAACAAGCATTCCAACTGATTTTGAGGCAGTTCATTTGGGAACCACTACGCTAGATTATCTTCCTCAAATAATCCACTGTCTCGGACAGCATTAACATAACACTAGGCTCGCCCAGCTGATGCCTGGAACGTTCATATACTATGCTACTAAATTAAGGGATATATATCTATGCTTTAGCTAGTGCCAAATCAGAGTATTATGGAAATTAAAAGAAAAAGTCTAACACCCATTCTTCCTCTGACTGGGGGAGAGGGAGGACCCATATGCACAAAAAGGGGGGTTTCAGAAGTTCCTCTAAGCAGAGTTGAATTTTTCCTCAAGAAGTTTTGTATTTGCTTAAGTGTCCAAGCACTCAGTTAAGATCTAACATTGAGAATCACAGAACACGGGAGATTGTCTAAGAAGCAATTTAAACATGCCGATTTAAAGTGAACCCACAGCCAGGCACAATGGCAGAACTACATACAGTCCCAGCTACTCAGGAGACTAAGGCAAGAGGACAACTTGATCCCAGGAATTGAGTTCAGCCTGGGCAATATAGCAAGATCCCATTTTTGAAAATAAAATTAAAATAAATACATAAATTAAGAATAAAGTAAAGCCACTCCAATGCAGGCACTCCTATACTCCTGATATAAAAAAGTAACAAATTATTTAAAAAATCAATTTAAAAAAATCCTAACAGTAATTCAAAACTTAAAAAAAAAAAGTATTTCTCAGGAGAGTCAAGGGTTAAATTAAAGACTACAAATTTTCTTCAGTAGCTAAAACAATGATCAACTTTGTTTATATTCTGTCTTTTGTTACCAACCTTAACTGCCGAGCTTTCTGAGGCTATCTGTCAAGTGACATGCAATAAAGCATGATGGCTAAAAATACAAATTCTGGAACTAGACTGTCTGGGTTCATTATCCCAGATAACAAAACACTCTTAATAGCTGTATCATCTCTAGCAAGTCATCTAACTTCTGTGTACTCCAGTTTCTACATCAGCTCAATAAGTATAATAGTAATATCTACCTTAGAGGACTATAGTGAGGATTAAATGAATTAATCCACATAAAGTACTTAGAACAGAGTCTCAATATAATTAGCACACAATAACTGACCACTATTATCTAGATATTAAAAAAACAAGTAGATTCCAGGAATATGAACATAATGGGAATTTTTTTTTTTTTTTTTTGAGACAGAGTCTCACTCTATTGCCGGGGCTAGAGTGCTGTGGTGTCAGCCTAGCTCACAGCAACCTCCAACTCCTGGGCTCAAGTGAATTTCATGCCTCAGCCTCTTGAGTAGCTGGGACTACAGGCATGTGCCACTACGCTTGGCTAACAAATTTTTAGTAGAGACGGTCTCGCTCTTGTTCAGGCTGGTCTCCAACTCCTGAGCGCAAACGATCCTCCCACCTCGGCATCCCAGAGTGCTAGGATTACGGGCGTGAGCAACCATGCCCTGCCGAAAAAAAAAATTTTTTTTAAAGAAAGTAAGATTTAGAAAAGAGGAAACAAAAGAAAAGCAACTGAAGGAAGATAAGCATTCCAAGCTGAAGTAATAAGCAAAGGAACAGAAGTAGGAAAGTCATACAATGTGGGCAACAAGGTATTCTGTTTCCCTAGAGAATAATATTCATGAGGAAGAATAGTAGAGATTAGAATAATTAAGATCCAAGTATGCTGGCCTTGAATGCCAGACCAAAAATACGGCTTTTCCTTAGAAGGTAGCCACTTAAATATTTGATCTGATTAGATCTGTGCTTTAGCAAGGTTAATTATCAAGGTTATCAAATTACCACTTGGGGCTGGGTGTGGTGGCTCACACCTTTAATACTAGTACTGTGGGAGGCCAAGGAAGAAGGATCATTTGAGGCCCAGAGTTTGAGACCAGCCTGGGCAATACAGCAAGGTCTCATCTCTGCAAAAAACAAAAAAATTAGCCCAGTGTGGTGATGCACATGCCTGTAGTCCCAGCTACTTGGGAGGCTGAGGTAGGAGTATCACTGCACTCCAGCCTGGGCAAGAGAATGAGATCCGGTCTCTAAAAAAAAAAACAAAAACAAAAACAAACAAACAAACAAAAAAACACGAGTATTAATTCAATTTTTACATTCTCTGCCATCTTATTAAGGGCTAGCAATTCCAAAAAAAAACACGTGTTCTGCTACAACGCACTGTCAAAATCTATCACTGACCAGTTGCATATTTGAATAATCTCTGAAATTCTCAATGTGCCTAGTATATAGTAGGCATTCAATAAATATTTACCAAATCATTACTTTTAGTGGCCACCAGAGAGCAGTGAAATAGAAATAAGGGTTAATCTCCCCCCAAAATATACATTATAAATGAAGGAAATGAAGTAGCCTAGATAACAATTTACATTTAAGCTAAAAGTCACTGCTGATCAACATACTTGACTAAAAACAGGTAGTAAAAAAAAAATCAACCTTATTCTTCATCAAAAGCAGATAAAATAGATTCTTATGTACTCTCAAATCTCATAAAATTTAGCTGTCAAATTGGTACAGCCTTTTCAAAGAATTATTTGGGTGGTATCTTTTTAATGGACTCTCCAGCAGCCTTATGTGGAGATAAATTTAAGGTCAGATTCCTCAAACCAGAACAAAATCATGCTAGACAGTAAGAATAAAGGTCCAACTCCTGACTTGACTCCAGGTAATGAGAGGAAGGGTCAGCTTTCAGTAGCAGTAGGTTTCCATGGAGTATACACTATCTACCTGTACACCACAGATGTCAGTGCCATTAATACATACAGCAACAAAAAGGGCCCTTTCCCCTCTCCCTATGGATTCCTGGAGTTTACTGTCCTAAAGTATAAAGATCACCTTTTGCAATCAATTGTTTGGTACATTTCTTTATGAAAAACAACAGCAGCAGCAGTTTGAGATACTAGTAACAAGTAATATAGTAATATTTATTAAGAAAAAAAGTTTTTACTAAAATATTGCCAACAGAGCTCAGAAGAACATCATAACATAAAATGGTTGATAAGAGTTTATTATGCACATATCCCCAGATTAATTGATTTTTATTCCCTAGTGGCAGTGGGGGAAATCAGCTTTCCAAAAATGTCATTCAGTACTTACTTGAAAAAAAGATTAGTGGGTGCATCCCCCAGAGAGTAAGCAAGTTATATGTCTGGCTTTCTTGGGCAATCATTCTGGCAATACAAACATAAAGCAAAGTAGACCCAGATTTGTACATACCTTCTTCTAAAGTATTTTTCAGCTAGAGTTTCAAACTTAAAAAAAAGAAAAAAAAAGTTCCAAGCTCAATCTTATGCTTTTTTACAGCTTCAACTATCTTGCAAGTATTAGAATTCAAAACTCTTAAATGTATTCACTTAAACATGTTCCTGTCAGCATTACCAACAACTCTCCATGATCCACTTTTGGTACTGTCTCCAGATGATTTTTAATCCCCGCCTGACTTCTCCTTACCAACAAGTACTTGGATACCATCTTTACCCTGCCTGCCCCCATTACTTGATTGTGTTTAGGGAATTATAATTACAGTGATCCCGCCTTTAGAACATCCTCAGAACACAAAGCCTCTTTGTATGGTTGGGGGTGGGAGGGTGCCTTCCAGGCTCCACAGTAAAGGGTGAGTGGTGGCAACAGACAAGAGGAACTGGAGTCGCTAGGGTGGCTCTCAGTTCTAGCTGAATATCATTTGTGGGTTTACTTGTGAGCGACTAGCCAGGGTTCTATTCAGCCTCTGCACCCATTCCCATAAGCCAGGGGGGTAGGAACAGGGCCTATCCTGACAGATGGGCACAATCACCAACAAGCCTAGGAAGACCAGGGGGCAGAAGGAAGCAAGAAATAAGGGAGAAATGCAAGCAATAGCTGTCCAGAAGTGCACCCCTCTGCACTGCTCTCAGGACCTCAGGTAATGAAGTTTCTGACAAGGAAGGCTATCACCCAAATAAATCAGTGGTTAGCATTACTGGCACCCAGTAGATGCTCAAAATATGCATTGAGGTGGCAATAAAAAACTATGTAGAAAGACAAATCTATTTTAAGAAATGTTTTTAAACAAAATACACCAAAAGCCAAATGAAAAATACTTTTTCTTATGAGAGTCCCAACTCCTCTCTACTTGCAAAAGTGATTATGAAATGAATACCTGTTTTACTTTCAGCCTACTCTACTTCAGTTTAGGCTAAGAAACTGCTCACTTTTTAGTTCTGTGATAAAGCAGGTTTCAACAGATCAGCAAGCATCATCTGCAGACAGTGAAGTCAAAGGTGCTGAAGGAAAACGGATGGAGAGGTATTCAATTCAAGGAACATCCCAAAAACACTACAGAATGCCCTGCTACCTAACTGCTTGCTACTCTTTTTTCCATGCATATATTTCTTCCTCTTATCACTACTTCTTTCCATTTTTCTTTCAATAGTAAAGTGATTAGTATATACATCAATACTCAAAATCTCTCACTCTCTTATTTCCATACATATTTTGTCACAAAAGCAGAAAATGTCTTTCTATATCATGAACTACTGATAAACCCTAGTATAATCCCATCATTCTACTCCTCCACCTGCCCAACATCACTTAAGTTTTCTAAGCAGTCCCAAGAATAACACTAATATCCATTTAGGCAGAACAGGAAAAAAATTGAAACCACTGTGGGTAAGGTCTATAGGTATGAACTGCTTATTCTCCCTATGTGGACATAAGGCTATTTTTGTTAAACATTTTTAGTTTTTTATATATATGTATAATTTCTTTAAAAAAAATCTTTTAAGACAGCAGCAAAAGCAAAATGGAACTCTCTATCCATCACCCTCAATCATGTTTTAAAATAGTAATAAAGACTACAGAAACCACTTCAAATGTACCTCTCCCTTGAGTCCCCAGAACAGCACTCATCCATGACTACTATTATGAAAAACATGCTGCCATTATTTGCAAAAGCAGTAGGAAGTCCAGTCTTGTCCTTGGTTCGCACTGTCGCCCCCTCTCTCCAAGAAAAAAATGAAACAGCAGGAAGTGTAAACAACCACTTAATGGAAAATACAAATGGGTAAATATTTTCAAAATTGGCTAAAAAGCCTCAGGTCTTCAGAAATTCAGGAATGCTAGTGTAGGGGGAAATAGGAAGAGAAAAATAACATTGCATTTGCCCCTCAAAGTGAGCAGTGTAAGAATACAAGAGCAAATGTGGCACACAGCTACTTCCACGCCTTCGCTTACCACAGATACTTTTCTCTTTTTATGATTTCTCTCTCATTGTGTCTTTCCATAAATAATGGTATTTTCTAAATAGTTTATTCTGTACATATTTCTCCAGCCTCATCACAAAGTTTACAATTTTAAGCTGACCTCTTTGGTTCAGCTGAGCATGGTGATGAAAATCCCTTCCCATGAAAAGCACACATGGAGAACTCTTTTGGAGCTCCTGGACCAGCACCAATCCAGTCCTCATTGCAGATCCCACAATAAGTATGGATGACACAGTTACAGCTGGACCAACAGTTCCAAAGCTGCAGGGCTGTGCTAGTTCGTAGAGCACCTTTGTGAGAATTATAAAAGGTGCCCCTTCTCTAAGAGGGCCCAGTTCCATACCAGTGCTCCTCTTGTTAAGAGGAGCACCAAATGGATTTCCACCTTCACTTATTACCCAAAACAGGTATCCTTGTGCTGGGCACAACCTAATCAGTGCTACACAGCAGCCCTGCTAAAAAGTGTAGCTGGGGCATCACTGTACCTCCAAAGTGGGTTTCCAGAAAGGAGAACCTCAACAAACAGGCATTTCACAACTTTCAGTATCAGAAAGCCTCATGTTTGTTAATACAAATTCATTCCTATACATTCCTACTGCAAAAAAGGTCTACAGATAAGGAAAACTAGCAAATTTTGGAGAAAGGAAAACTTCCATCTTGAGGGATAATCAGTTGTTTCCTAAGACCCTAATCTTTGACCCCAGGTTCAAATAACTAAACCTAAAATACATGTCATAAGCTAAAATACTAAAACAATCGCTATCATCTGCAAAGGCATGAACCATATTTCTCTCAAAAAAAGGGATGACCTTTATCTCTGGGGGGTTACCTGCTCCAAATTTGCTAATTTTCCTTCTCTGCTAGACCCTTTTTGCTCCTATCCTAACTATAAAATCACATATACTGAAAAATGTGGCTAAAGTTTATAAAACCTGACAAACAACCCTGATAGGTGGTAGGCCCTTTAGCTACCTGCATGAAAACAAAAGGAATTGATCATCTGGATTAAGAAGGGTATGGCATTCAACCCTACCTATCTCTTATGCTCCACAAAAGACCTAACTATCACATGGATCCAAATCCCATCCCAGTCATCCAAGGAGGGATAACAGAGGGCAGCATGAGGAGAGCCTGAGGGCTAGGCTGGGGCAAAGCTAAGACAGTGGTTCTCAAACTTTAGTGGACATCAGAATCTACTGGGAAGCTTTCTCAGAATAAGAATAATCAGAATAATAATCCTAGAGAATTTGTTTTGACAAAGCTCAAACTCTGACCTAGGTCCTCTAGAAAGTTTAGAAATACTGGGAAATCCTCAACATCCATCAGCAGTTCCAAAATAGAAGTCATCCATGGAAAAACTAGATTTAGCAGGTCAGAAAGGGGTGAAAAGATCACCAGCTGGCACAACTATGCTGGGCTGGAGCCTGTAGCTAGAGTTCCATTATTATGGGACAAAAACTTCATGTTCTATAAACAAAAAATTTTTTTGCATATGAGAAATATTTCAAATATCTGATAAATATTTAGAATACATTGAATATCTCTGTACCCTATACCTAACATTAGCAAATCTTAATTTGCAATTACCTGATTCAGATTTTATAAAGTAATAGAATAGTGCAGGCATAAATAAAGCCCTCTGCATACCCGTGTCCAATCCCATTCCTCATCTTCTGTTCCCAGAGATAATCACTACTTTTAATTTGGTGTTAGTCATTCCTATGCATGTTTTTACACTATTGCTACACATGTATGTAGCCACAAACAATATTATTTTGCATGTTTTCAAATTTTATACATGTGGAAAGATTCTGTAAGAACTCTTCTATGACTTGCTCCCCCACTCCATATTATATTTTTGAGATTCATTCATTTTAATGCAAGTGGCTATAGTTTATTTTTCACAGTGCTATAACATTAAATTGAGTGGGTCTATCTAAAAATGTATGTATTCCCCTATTGGTGGACATTTAAGCTGGAAAGAGCATTCTTGTACTTTTTTTGTATTTATTTTCTTGGATAAGTGTGCAAGGATTTCTTGGGGTATATATCCAGAAACGAACATTTTAGGTAGATGGGTATGTCCACCTTCAACTAAACATCATTGTACTAATACTCTTCAAGCAGCTGTACCCGTTGACATTTCCACTAGCAGTATCTAAAAGTTTATTTTTCCCCACAACCTTAATAATACTCGGTTATTATGGCATTTAATTTTTGCCAATCTGGTGTGAAATGGTGTCTCACTGTTGTTCCAATTTGCATTTCCCTGATTATAAGTCTCTGACAAATAAATATTCTTGTTTCTTATACATATATGTCAAACGTATGTATTTGTTTCTTCTAGTTTTTTAGAAAAATCTAATTGATCTGGTCTGAATGGGATAGTCCTTCCCAAAGCACCCTGCCAACAGCCACCACAGCTGGAAAGCTGCTGTGCAGGAGGGCAGCAAGAAAATAGCTGATTTAAACAAGGAATCGTCTTGGACAAAGGGCCTTAATTAATGCATTTGCTAATTAGTCTTTCCCTTTCCCTCTTTTGTCAAACCTTACTTTCAAGACAACACTATAGGCACTAGAGCCAGCATTCTCAGAACAGGAGCAAGAATGAGTGGGTAGGGGTGCAAAAGCTAGAACGTTTCTGTAAAAGTCTAACTGTCCATACGCAAAAAAATGAAGTGATTGCAGACCAATACATATTATCAACCTTGTAAGCGACCATCCACCTCTAACAGACTCCTTTCAAACTCATCAAGTTTGGCTCCCTCTTTGAAACATCCCAATCTTTTTCTCTAGACTAAACACTGTCCCCCTCCCTTCAGCAACCCTTTCATCTCCCTTCCCCCACAATGACTGAATACCCTCTCCTTTTCCCTGTTCCATAGCTTCTATTTTCTAGCTCCACGGGACCCTCTTCACTGCTTGTAACACGTTACTCTCTTTTCCTTGCCTCTAGAACTGCGAGAACTCTCCCTCTTCCCTTTCCAAGATGTATCCACAGTTAAAAACAACCCACCTAATCACCCACCCCAAACAAAAACGGAAAACCCAAGCATTACATGCCAGGCAGGCGGGTGACTTGTCCCAATTCTCCCAGCTTCCTTCCCCTTGACGCCTGGGATAGTTCTTTCTCTGGGAGTTCTCCAAGTGTGGTAGGTCCGGACCACCTGGAAAAAACTCACATGGCCTTCTGTAGCATAAATGTCTTTACCAGGGCCATGTATGCATTTCTGGTTTTGGCATGAACAAAACTCGGGCTATTCAGTGAAAAAAGAAAAAAGAAAAAAGAAAAACACCTTACGGGCGTCTCCACAAAAGCGGGCAGGCCTCCCTCCCATAAATTCCAGCTGAATTGGTTTAGTCCGTGCAGTGGTGGGGAAGGTGGCCTGGCAGAGACCAAACGGTCCCCACGACAAGAAGTTTCCGAAGCTCTGCCCCACTCGCTCAAAAAATCCCTCTCCTCGACAGCACACCCCTCACAGGAGTCTCTCTCCTTGCGGCTCCTCAGGCTCCCAAATCAACCCCCTCTTCCTCCGTCCCACCCGCAAAAGATCTTTTCTCCAAAGCCAGCCCCAAAAAGGCTGGGTAGGTGTGCCAGGGACAAGGGCCTATCCCCCTCCTCCCTGATCAATCTCTCACGGTTCTCGGGGTGCTGGGGGCTCTGCCTCCTCCCAGCCCCCTCTGCTCCGGGCCCATGCCGGCCCACGGTGGCCCTGGGTCCCAGCCAGACTATGACTCTCGCCGACTATGTGACCTTGGGCAAGTCACTTCCCCCTCTAAGCCTCAGTTTCCTCCTCCGCGGAGCGGAGACCTAGAGAGGTCCTGCCCTGCCCACCCTGGGGGAGGGGGCTACCCACTGGTGGGAAAAGGCTTTGTGAGCGGCTCCGCGCGGCAGAGATGCAGGGCTCGCAGGGGCTCCCGGGCCGGACAAAGCTGACCCGGAGAACGCTCCTCCCCTCCACGGGGCCAGGCGGCTGGACCACACGCCTTCTGGCCCCCCACCCCCGGGACCAACCCACGCCCCTCCCCGCCTGGCCCGCTCCTGGACCCCGTACCTGCTCCCGGCGCTCGGCCGCAGGCGCCGCCACCCTGGGCGCCCGCCCGGAGAGGCCCGTGCCCCGGAGGGCTGAGGCGGTCGGCGACGGCGGGCTCGGGCCGGGGCGGCGGCGGCGGGGGGCGCGGGCGGCGCGGGGGCCCGAGCTCGGCGGGGCCCGGCCTGGGAGACGACGACTGAGGCTGAAAGTGCGCGGCAGCGGCGGCTGCTGAGGCGGCTGAGGCGGCGACCGCGGCGGCGGCGCTTCCGCTCATGGCGGGGCCGCGAGCAGCGGCTCCGGCTGCGACTCGACTCCGGCTCGGCGGGCGCTGGCTGGGCCCCGGCCGGCGGCGGCGGCAGCGACGGAGGCGGCTCCCGGAGGGGGAGGAGGCGGAGCCGGGAAGCGGCCGCGGCGGCAGCGGAGGGGGCGGGGACATGGAGGGGGCGGGGACACCGAGTCGCCGCCGCCAATGGGCGCTGGGTTCCTCGGTCGCGGCTCTCGGTTGGGCGGGCGGTGCTGAGGGGTATCCTCAGCCTCTGCCGCTCGCCGAGGCTGGGAGGCCGAGCGCCCGCCGCCCGCTGGGAGAGCCCCACTCAGGGGCTGCCCCGCCCCCGGCCCGCCTCCGGGGCGCGGCCGCGGGCCTCTGGGGCCAGGCCTCGCGCGACCCAGGCCGGGGCTGTGCCCAGGCTCCGCTGCACGGCTTCCTCCGGCGCCGGTGTTTCCCCCGCGTGTGTGGCGGGGGCTCGGTCCAGGCGGCTTCTGCTCGCCGGCGCGCCCACCCGCCGGCCTCCTTCCTCCCCCTCTCTCCCACACTGTACCCACAATCTCCTCTCCTCTCCCTCTCTTGGCTGTTTCCGCAAAGTTTTTCCCTTTCAGACACTTAGGAAAGAAACTCTCCGTTCTCTTCCTAGGCTGCGTTTCAGTGATAAATCAGTCCCCGCGGACTCAAAAAGGATAGCAGGGGCAGAAACGAAAGAGATGGAGTTGAGCTGTCTTTCCTGAATCCTGGAGACCCATCTTGAATTCTGAGCAGAAACCACCCTGGCTCTGCCCTGGCCTCTCGCCCTTTTCTCTGACTTTCTCTTCCTCTTTCTCACTTTAAATGCCCTTGTCGTTAAAAGACTTAGAGGAAACCATCCAGCCCAACTGGGCCTAGTCTCAAAATGGGGAGGTTGTGAGGTGAGGCAAGGCTTTTGAGCTGAGCTGACGGCTTTCCTGTAAAGGAAAGAATTCCGCAAGTTCGTGACCCTTTGGCCACCTTCCTCTCCTTGGATGTGATGTTGGTCACTGAATCCATTTCCTTCACGTGCTTCTCTGACTCTCATATCAATGCCATAGAGGAACAAAATAAACTCAACCATGTGCCAGAGGGGTGTGCCTCTAAGTACAGGCATGTGGGTGAGGGTGCAGCTAAGTTGCTGACCAGGTCATTTCAATAAAGTATTAGCCTTTTCCCAACAGGATACTAAGCAGAGCTATAAGTTGGCAAGGGAGAGTGCTGGGTCAATCCCATGAGAGATGTGTAAATGAATGTTTGGCAGTAGACATTTCCAATTCTATGCTAACTGGATAGGTGTATGATCTTTCATTCATACAGTGGTCAGTAATGCTAGACACTGGGGAATACAATGATAAAGAAGGTATAGTCCTTAGAGGACAGTGAGACATTTTTAGAAGTTAAGAACTTGAGGAGAAGGAGTTCACCAAGTGGGGCAGGTTGGGGGAAAGTGAACTAGGGAGACATTAAGATTATATTTGGCCAAGGGACCTAAGATTTTCTGAATTCCGTCCTTGGTTTTCTGGTCACAGAGGAGGCAGGTAATATATTACCAGCTGGGGCTTCGGTCCCAAAGCCCACTGTAGAACACCTGTAAACTACTGTATGAAGGCACATTTTTTCCCTTTAATAGGTTTTAGCGGCCTTGAACAAAATTGGGTCTATTTTTACCCCAAAGCCTAAACCCCGGTTTCACCTGTTACAACTCAAATTTGAGCAAATGCCTTGACCACCAGCACTAGAAGAAGGCCAGTCTATTCCAATAATCAAAGGAGCTCATTCCAGGCTGCCTTGAGGCCAGGAAGAAATAAGGCAGACGGCCAGGCAAAGCCCTAGGCCACTTCACCTTGCCAGTTAAGGGGAGCAAAAGAAAGAATGGACCACATCCATGTTTGATGTGATCTTTATCTCAAAATTTCCATCCTCCAGAGATGATCAGGAAGAGAGATAAGCATTATGGGTTTAGGAAATCACAGGTCTAATCAGATTGGAGCACAGCCTGGTTGAACAAGAGTGGTAAGAAGACATCAGACTGGAAAGTTAAGACAAGACAAGACCATGAAGACTCTTGAGTGTCATATTGAGGCATTTGAACTTAATCTGAGTAACTAAAGAGCACCATTGAAGATTAAGTGAGGGAATGATGTGATTAGATTGTATTTTGGAAAGACTGGCTGCTGTGTAAAAAGTGAATTACAGGGTGCTATGATTAGAATATTTGTCCCCTCCAAAACTCATGTTGAAATTGAATCCCCAATATGGCAGTATTGAGAGGTGGGGCCTTTATGAGGTGACTGGGTCATGAGTGCTCTGCCCTCATGAATGGATTAATCCATTCTTGTATTAATGGGTTAATGGATTATCATGGGAGTAGGACTGCTGGCCTTATATTAATAAGAAGAGGAATAGAGACCTGTGCTAGTGTGCTCAGCCCTCTTACTATATAATGTGCTGTACTACCTTGGGACTCTGCAGAAGTCCCCACCAGCAAGAAGGCCTCACCAGATGTGGCACCTTAACCTCAGGTTTGTCAACCTCCATAACTATACAAAGTAAATTCCTTTGCTTTATAAATTACCCAGTTTCAGGTATTCCGTTATAAGCTACAGAAAACAGACTAAGACAGAGGGGAACAAAGAGAGCAAGAAAACTGACTAAAACTGCTGTTAGGCAAGGGATGAAAGTGAACTGAACTAAGGCAGAGATGGTAGGAATAGAGAGATATTAAGGTGGCAGAATCAACAGGGCCTAATTGTTGAGACAGATGAGAGTCAAGGATAATGAAGATTTTTGCCTTGAACAACTGGGGGTGCAAGGGTGCCATTCCTGCAAATAGGGAGTACAGAGAACTATGAAGAGCAGAGAACCATGACCCTGGTTAAATCAGTTTATTTCTGTGACCCTCCACATAAGGCAGAAGGGCTGAGACAGTTGCACTAGAGTCACTACTATACAATTACTAATGTTCTCTTGACATTGAGATCCAAAGATTTGCAAAGGAGAGGCAAAACAGGACTGCCAATTTCACTTCTTTTCCATTTTTAAAAATTGTGATAATATATAACAAAATTTATCCTTTTAACCATTTTCAAGTGTGTAATCATAATTTAAAGTGGCAGTGGCATTAACTTCCCTTTTCTCTTATTTTCATTCTTTTTTAATCAACATTCTCCAATCTCATTCCCCTTTCTCACTGCAGACAATTATTCTAGTGTGTTTCATGTATATCTTTTCATTTGTAGGTGTTTATTTAAAATATGTAATATTGTATTTTTCTTATGTAAATAGTATTGCAAGACATACATTTTTTCTTATTTTCCTTCCTTGCTGCAACGTATTTTAAAGATTCAGTCCATTGCTTCTAACTACTGCATAATACTTCATCCACAACATTTTGCCTAAAGACTTCTTCAGTTATGAACACTTAAATTGCCTCTAACTCTCCACAACCAAAAACAATGCTGCCATGAATACCTTCATACCTGCCCCCTATAGAACCTATGTAAGAATTTCTTTGGGTTCTATATACAGTAGCAGAACTGGATATTTTATAATTTTTTTGCTCTTTTATATAGTTTGATTTTCATTTTTTGATTTCTAGTGAGGATAAACGTGTGTGTGTGTGTATGTGTGTGTGTATTTCTTTAACTACTGTATTCTAGGAATTTTCTGATCACATCCTTAGCCCTGTCCTCCATTGCTTCTTTAAAGACTAATTGAGTCTGTAATTGATTGTAATACATTGAATAAATGTGATACATGAGTCCATAATGATACTCAAAGAGAGAGAGAGAGAGAGAAAGAAAGGAGGAAAAAACTCATTTACCACAGTTGGAAATACTATGACACCAACTCCTTTGTCAGGAAATTGGTAATTAAAAAGAAAGAATGAAGCATTTAACCTGCCATTTTAGGAAGAAATTAGGTTCATCCCCAGGTGATGAGAGGAAACTCTTCTTTACAGAAGAATGTCAGCTAATAAATGCAGAAGAATTGATAGAATTAGAAAGTCACCATTTTGCAATCTCCAATGAGATAACTGATTCAAGCAAGGAGCATCAGTGAATGTCAAACTATTTAAAAAGAAAGAAAAAGACCAATCTACCATTGTATCTACTTCCCACCATTCACTTGCTCTACAAACACTTCTAATTTGCCTTCTGCTCCCACCATTCTATTGAAACTACATGCTTGGAAGACAATGATGACTTCTCAATTGTTAAATACAATGGCCTTTTCTCAGTTCTAGTCCTCCATGATCTCTTCACGGTATTTGACAATAGAGGCCACCTCCTCTTTCTTGTAACTCGCTCTTTTCATCTACAAAAAAACTGGTTATCTGTTGCTGTATGACAACCACTCTAACATTTAGTGGCTTGATATAATAATTCATTATTATTTCTCATGGTTCCATGGGTTGTCCAGGCTCAGCTGAGTGTTACGTACTTGGGATCTCCAGTGAGGGTGTAGTAAATGGTGGCTAGGGCTGGACTCATCTGAAACCTCCACTGGGCTAGACATCCAAGATGGCTTCTTCACTCACTTGTCTGGCATCTCACCTGGGATGGCTGGGACAGCTGGAGGTTAGTGGGGCGTCTCTTTCTCCATGTGGCTGGCTTGGGCTTCCTAATGGCATGGATTCAGGATAGACTTCTGACATAGTGCCTTGCTTCCCCCAAAGTGGTGTTCCCAGGGGGAAGCTGCAAGGCTTATTATGAGACAATTAATGATATCTTTCTCACTCAATATGCATCATCTACTATTTTCAGCATTGGTTTCTTTAGAGGGGAAAAAGAACTTAAGTACCCTTCCAAAGCTGAGTGTAAAATCCATCTCTGTTTTTATTATTTCATTTCTAATGATGTGTTTATCCATATCTAACTTTTGAAATACCTTTGTCAAGTCTTTCAAAAGCATTTAACTTAATTTTATTTTCATGGAATCAAGAACTATCTTTACTCTTGGACTTGTGTTTCCACAGTTTACTTAATACTTAATAAATAACAATTTCAATAATAAATACAACTAACACAAACAGATTTGGGGACAAACCTCTCAACTGATGAGTTCAGTAAGTACCAGAAAGTAGTCTCCTGTCTATGAGGATTCAGTGTACATGGTCATAAATTAGTATGTTTTACATAGGGAATGGAGAACATGGATTAATCTATGTAATCAGTTAAAAGAGTTTCTAATGTATCTTTTTTTGAATTTGAAATAACATAAACCACTTTAAGAAACACAGAATTTATTGGCTTGTATAATCTGAAGTCTAGAGTGGATCTGGCATGGCTTGATTCAGGGGCTCAAATGATGTGTTAGCCCCCAGTCTTCCTCTGTCTCTCAGCTGTGTTCACCACCATGTTGGCTTCATACTAGACTCCATGTGGTGGCAAGATAGTGATGGCAGCCGCTGGCACAGAAGAGAGAACATGTATCCCTTTCAGCAATTCTAGCAAAAGTCTCACTACTCACTCAGCACTCAGCTAAGATTGGGTATATGCCCACCCTGTACTGATCTGTGGCCAAGGCAATGTGATGACCTGATTGACTTAAGACTGAGTCTCATGTCTTCCTGAAGCCCTTGCTAACCGCTTGCTAGTCTGAGAATTGCTTTGTAGCATTCCAGCATGCTTTTATAGACATCCATTCCTGAGGTGATGCTGGGGTTAAGGAAGGACTATGCACTTCTTGAGGGCAAGCATAGCATTGTGTTCCTTTCTGTGCCCCTACCCTTCATGCACAGCACCCAGAGTGTTTCCTGCACACAGTAGGCATTGCTTATTGGGAACCAAAACATTGCAAGTATCTTTCTTCTCACTCACTGTGTACCTTACTGCAGTTTATAGAAGAGTTGCCCTTGCTGTGCAAAATGCCAGTCCCCATTTGCCTGGATTTTGTCATCTTTTGATCTCTTATGCTGCCCAAAAGCCTCAAAGTATATAGGTTTGAATGGGGTTCAGACTCAAAGACCCATGAAGCTGAGCTCTGTATAGAATTCCCTGAAGAAAGTCTTTCCCTCTCAATCTCAAGTCTGGCGTATTACTCTATAATGTTGGTTATGCTGAGGCTGCGGTTTTAATTTCATCTTTTGGGTTTATACTAGAGCCACTTTTAAGGACTGTCTTTGGGTCTTTCCTCCTTCCTGACAACCCCTCCACCCCCAACACACATATACTGGCTTCCCTTGGCCCCTCTCTTCCCTGCAGCCACAGCTGCCTGGCTCCAGGGCACTCAGACAGCACTGTCGCCTAGGCAACCCAGAAGGGGGCTTCAATCTACTGTCTCCCCAGAGGGGTTGGGCTGGCCCTGAGCCAGGAAAAGGCAGGGGGCAGGGGACCTGTACGGGCCGGGCCCTGCGCAGGGCATATTGGGAAGTAAACAGATACTGGTGTGCTGTCTGCCACAAGAGACCAGGGGAATGTCATGGGTATGATTGTCCGTGTGTTGTGCAAGCAAACAGCTAAGGATGCCCCTGCCCACTAAGAGCACGGAAATGGAACAGGAGAAATAAGGCCCTCACATGCATCTTGGGCTCAGATCTGCAGTATTGGGGTTAAAAGGCTGAAGCTCTGAATTAATTTCCTAGGGCTTCAATAGCAAGTACTACAAACTGGGAAATAAAACAACATAAATTTATTATGTTATTAAGACAACATAAATTTATTGTGTCACAGATCTAGAGGCTAGAAGTCCAAAATCAAGGTGTCAGCAGGGTCACGGTCCATTTGAAACCTGTAGGGGAATCCTTCCTTGCCTCTTCCTAGCTCCTGGTAGTTTGCTGGCAATCTTTAGAGTTCCTTGGCTTGAAGCTACATAACTCTAACCTCTGCTTTCATAGTCACATGGAGTTCCCCCTATTTGTCTCTGTTTTCATGTGGCCTTCCTCATATAAGGACGCTAGTCATATTAGATTAGGGGTCCACCTTTGCTCCAGTATGACTTCATCTTAACTGACTACATCTGCAATCACCCTATTTCCAAACAAGGTCACATTCTGAGATACTGGGGATTTGGACTTCAACATATCTTTTTTAGGGGACACCATTCAACACATAACAGGCTCCCAGATGGAAGTGAAATGATGGGAAAGATGGTTTTAGAAGTTCCTATATGCAAAAGACATAGGATTATGAAAAAAAAAAAGAGGAAGAAGTTCCTATAGTATAAGACAAAGTGCTGGAAAGTCTAATGGACTAGACTAAGGAAGCTTTGGAACACTAGACTGAGGATCTTTGCTTTTGTGTAGTAGTAGAGAGGAGCCACGAGGGGTCTCAGAGCAGACAGCCATGTGACAACCTATGAGACTCAGGGTTTTTGTCATTGGTTGCTTTTTATTTTTTAGTACCAGTGAAATGAGCCACTTTTTCTCCAATGCACACTCCAGCTGCCTCTTTAAGTCACAGCCCAACACAGCCAGTTGAAGCATGACAAAAATCTCCAAAATGAATAGCACAGAGTTTGGTGTGGTTCAGAAGTAAGACTGCCACTTGCCAGCTGTGTCAGCTTTAGTTGCCTCATCAGTCAAATAAGGATAGTAAGAGTACCTATACAAAGTGTCGTTAGAGAGATTAAACGAGTATGTATGTATATATGTATAAATACATGTATAGATACATGTATAGATACATGTAAATACGTGTATCTAACACACTATGTCTTAGAAGAATGCTTGGCAAAGTAAGAATTCAACAAATATTCACAATGTTTATGTAAAGATGAACAGTTTATTTGGCTAGGGAGGGCAGGAGAAGCAATTATTGTTAGTGCTTGTCGTTAGGATTTTAGACCCTGGAACTACTGCCTCTCCCTTGTCCCTCCAGGAATAACAATCCCTCACATTTGCACAGCACTTTTCAGTTTTCAGAGTACTCTGTCATCCATTCTCTTTCCCTCTAAGTAATCTTCACAATAATCTCATGATGTAGGCAGGGCTGTCGTTGTTGTCTTCATTTTGCAGATGAGAAACTGAGACCCAGATAGGTTAAATCAGCTGCTCTCAACATTTTTTCTTCTGTAACACATATGACAGATGATGATTTCATGTAGACACACTCCCATGTACAATTCCTGCCATATCTTTACTCTTTCTCTCCCACTGGAAAAGTATTTGATGCTATGCAGCCATTAAGAAGGGTAAGTGGAGCTATTTGTAACTGATGTAGGAAGCTGTCTGTTATATTGTTCATGAAAAAATCACATTACAAATTTACTATTTATAGTAATATTCTAGTTCTATGTTTAATACATGTATGTTTACATATGCATGAAGTTGTCAGAAAGGCCATATAGGCCATGCGTGTTGGTTCACACCTATAATCCTAGCACTCTGGGAGGCCGAGGCGGGTGGATCGTTTGAGCTCAGGAGTTTGAGACCAGTCTGAGCAAGAGTAAGACCCCGTCTCTACTAAAAAAATAGAAAGAAATTAGCTGGACAACTAAAAATCTATAGAAAAAATTAGCCGAGCATTGTGGCGCATGCCTGTAGTCCCAGCTACTCGGGAGGCTGAGGCAGGAGGATCGCCTGAGCCCAGGAGTTTGAGGTTGCTGTGAGCTAGGCTGATGCCATGGCACTCTAGCTTGGGCAACAGAGTGAGACTCTGTCTCAAAAAAAAAACAAGAAAGGCCATATAGGAAACTGTTAACAGTGGTAAACTCCAGAATTGAGAGGTGAAAGGTGGTAGAGCAGGGACAGGGAGCTTTCACTTTTAATTTATACAATTTTTATTTTTTTATGTTTTTAGAGACAGGGTTTTGCTCTGTTGCCCAGGTGGGAGTGCAGTGGCACGATCATAGCTTACTGCAGCCTTGAACTCTTGAGCTCAGGTGGTCCTCCTGCTTCAACTTCCTGAGTAGCTGGGACACCACCACACCTGGCTACTTTTTCTTATTTTTTGTAGAGGTGAGGCCTCACTATGTCACCTAGGGTGGTCTCAAACTCCTGGCCTCAAGCGATCCTCTAGCCTCAGCCTCCCAAATTGCTGGGATTATAAGTTTGAGCCACCACACCCAGCCTGCTTTATATAATTTTTAAATAAGCATGTACTATTTTTATAATGAAAACTTAATTCCATTTTGAAAATTATTAAAATAAAGCATTCGATATGCAAGCAACATTATTATAGGCATATCTTGAATCTGCTCTGATTTTCTTCAAGGAAATCATTCATGAATATGCATAGACTATTTCTGGAAAGATATTCAAGAAGCTGATGACAGTGGTTGCCTCTCCAGAGGGAGATTTGGGGACTGGTGTTTGGAGATGTGGATAGGAGGAAAATGGCCTTTCCCTGTATGTTCTTTTATAAGATTTAATTTTTTAAAACCAAATGCATGTATTATAAATTCAAATAAATTAAAAGAAAATCATTTAAAAGCTTCAGTGATTTATAGTTACCAATGATTAATTTGTAACTCACCTCATGAACACACTGGTGCTTCCTGCTGGATTAGATACTAAGTAGAATGCTGAGATTTAAACTCAAGGTTTGTGACTCCAAGTCCGTGTTTTTTTTTATTGTATATCATTGCCTAGTGTGGTTGCTTGAAGGGCTGCACCCTCACAAGCCCAACATCCCCAGGCCCACCTGCAGACTCAATAAGCCATGGCAGTAATGTCACAATTGCCGTAGCAGAAAAGTCATGACTGTGGAATTAACTCCTCAGCAAATATTAAATGTTCAATTCAATGAACATTTGAGCTATGTAAACACCACCCAGATCAAAATATAGATCATACTTGGAAAGGCTGCCTCATGCCCCCTTCAGTCCATACCGCTTCTAAATGTAACCATGCCCATCATCATAGATTGATTTTTGCCTGTTTCTGAACTTCATATAAATGGAATCACACAATATCTACCTTTGGTGTCTGGTTTCTTTTGCTTAACACTAGTTTTTAAGATTTATCTATGTTGTTGCATGTAGCAGTTGTTTGTTCATTCCAGGATTGGAAGTGCTGAATCATATGGTACACATACATTTATATATACTGCCAAACAATTGTCTGATACAGTTGTACAATTTCTACTCCCACTAGTAAGGTAAGAAAGTTCCAGTTACTCTATATCCTCACACACACTTGATGTCAATCCTTTTAACTTTAGCCGTTTTGGTGGGGTCACCAACTCTGTTTTAAATCTTTCTTGGTTCTTTGGCTTCTCTGGCATCAAGTAATCCTCCCGCCTCTACCTCCCAAAGTGCTGGGATCACAGGCAGGAGCCACCACACCCAGCCATCCTCATGCCATTTCTTTCCTGGAACAGAGCCCTATCCTGCTTTGACCCCATCCCTGACTGAATCCTAGTGCTCACCACAAACAAATCTGATCTTTGCCACAGGCTGAGAATTGATTCCAGCACAGATTAAGTCCTAATGCTAATCATAGACTGGTCACTACCCTAATCATAGACTATGATCTTAGCCCTCCACACACTGAGCCCTAATCACAGCTATAGGGTGAACCCTGATTCCAACCAAAGCCATGACCCCAGCAACAGACTGAGCTCCAATACTACATAGAGGTTTAAACTGACCTGATCCAAAATCAGTCTGATAAACACAAAAGGGCCAAGCACAGTGCCAGAAATTATTACAAAATGTGAAATTGCAAGAATAAAATGCATTGTAAAGCAAACTACTATCTCTACGGTCTCTCCTTGGTTCACTAATTTAATTGTGATGAATTTTGCTAAGTTAGGGAAAGAGACTACAATCAACCCCACCCTGACATGTTATAAGAACAGGCTGGGGGTGGGTGAGTATGGCTCAAGGAATCCTAAAGCTGAGCCAGTCCTGCAGATGGTGGCGGGAAGACTGGTAACCTTCTTCCTGTCCTCACAAGATGGCAGGTTTATTTTAAGGGTGTTTTTAACAGCTTAAAAAATGGATTCGAAGAACACTGGGGGAAGCCTCTGATTTTTGGGATTCTGCCCATGGTGTCTTTTTTTTTTTTTAACAATGGTATTTGACTCCCAGTGAGATTTGTTCCTTCATTACATTCTGATCATACTGCTCTACACATCCCCCTCCCTGCAGAGGCTGTTGGGGAGGAAAAAGGAACCAGAGCCTTCAACAATGAATGCTTAGAGGTTCTATTTGCCCTATGTCTGCTAATCAGCAGCAAGCTGAGAACATAATTTTCACTTTCTCTTATGCCCTTGAGAAAAATCTTGATTTCTCCCTTAGTGCTAGGAGGAGTGCACCTGAATGGACTGTGTTCTATGAAGGATGGGTGAGGAGTCCACAAGGAATAGTGGACATTCACAAAAGTGTTCTCTCCTGAACAATTAGTTCAAGATTTCTGAATTTCTAAACATTAATTGGGTAAGTCAATTTGTATAATGGGGCCACACAGCATCATGGAACAGGCATTGGGCTGGGACTCAGGAGACCTGGGCGGTCCTCCCACCCTATGTGACTTGGATACAAATCCCGCACTGTCTCTAGGCCTCCTCTCTCCATCTATAACAATAAAGTTTAAGTGTAGCTTTTTGTAATGATTTTATATGCATTATCTCATTTAATTTTTATAGTGATTCCAATGAGATGGGAACTATTATTTATTCCAATTATTCCCATTTTATAAAGGAGGTAGCAGGGATTTAGAGAAATTAAGACTCACCAAAAGTAACATAGTAATCAAGTAGTTTGCTGTGGTTGGTTTGAATTGAGTATAACCCTTTAATATAGTTATTTGTAATTAATTCACTCATTTAAAAACATCTATTAAGCATCTTCATGTGCCAAATACCATTTTTGGCTCAAGGAACAGGGACATTTTCAGAAATAATCATGTTGGGTAGCTACTCTATAAAGGTCAGTGTGTCAGTTAAAGGGGTTATGAATAAAGGGTTTTCTCTTTCTTCTTCTCTTAGGCTGAATTTGGGTTAACTTTCTAGCTCTGTCCCCCTGGAAGTTTAATAAAGGGGCAATGTCAGCTATGATATTAGGCAGCACTGCTTATGGTAAAAATAACTCCTGATTGGTAAACTGCCTCTGGGCCAGGATATATAAGTACCTGGTGGGAAGCTATGGCCTTGGGCCGCCCTAATTGCAGTGACTCTTGTAAACTAGGCTCATCTCCTATGGGAAACCTGAAAGTTATGCCCATAGCACATAAGATATTAATTCCTATTTGGGACAGTGCATTTTTAAACTAAGATTGTCACCACACTCACTGATGTGATCTTGTCTCCTTGCACCTGTGCTCTCACCTGGGAGGCCAAGTAGACTAATTGCTGGATTACTACAGAAACTCCTGGTCGAGAGAAGTGCCAGGTGCTAACCTGCTGGCACAGTGTTTCTTGTCTTGGATCCTTCTGGGTTAATCTGATGCCAAATGAGGCCTATGGTCATTGAGTGAGGCTAAATGTCTAATTGAGTCCAAAGACCACCTGATAGTGGACATTTCAGGGGCAAATCCAAGGCAAGTAGTTTTGAAGATAGAATTCCAAGTCCATTTTGTCTGATTCTAGAGTCATTGTTCTCAATCTTGACCACACATTGGACTCACAATGAAATGATATTGAATCACTTGCCACAGTGGACACAGCAATGAAAAAGAACAGAATACTATTATGCACAACATGGATGAATTTCTCGATATAATGATGAAAGAAAAGAGGCAGACACAAAAAGAGTGCCAACTGGATAATTTCACTTATCTGAAGTTCAAACACAGGTAAAACTAACCGGAATAGTGGCTATGATTGAGGGGTGAGTATTGACTGGCAGAAGGGAGCCTTTTAGGGGGCTATAAATATTCTGTGTGGTGGTTACATGGGTGGTATACATTCATAAAATATGTGAAAGCAGTCTTAATCAGGGAATCTAGAAGCAGAAAGATAGGCTGAACCCAAAGGTGGCTGAGGGGCTTAATTGGAGATTTGAGACCTGGGCTGGAGGCAGCATCTTCTGGAAAAGCCCCCACTGACATTGTAGGGTAGAGACTGTGAGCCCTGTGGTAAGATGTGTGAATGGTATTTCAATTAGAGGGACCCAAGACTTTGCAGAGAGGAAAACTAGGGGCATGGGACCTGGATGTTCAACACTCAAGGGAAGCAGGGAAGCAGCCTGGGGCTGCAACCAAAAGGCAAAACTCCACTATGCAAGGGGCTATTAATATAAAAGACAGGAGAGGTAATATTTTGTGGCTATCAAGTGACAGCTTTTGGATGCTATTTCACTTTTTATGTGTCTCATTTTTCCCCATCTATATTGTAAGAGGTTTAATTGAAGGGAAATTAAATAAATTAATACATAAGGCTTTATTTTAGTCAGTTCAGAGCCCAACCATCACCTGAAATTAGGCCCTGCTCTTGTTGAAATGGACTAATTTATTCCTGGCTTTGGGATGGGACAAAACTTCTGCCATAAGACCAAATTGAAAGGGAAAATGCAGGAGTTATGTCTTATAAGAAATTGCTGAAAGCATGGAGCCACTGTCCTGGAGAAGCAAAGTTCTGGAGGACGGGTGCAGGATATGAGAAGAGCCATGTAAGAAAAAGGCAGATTTGTTCAAAGTGACTGCAGAGGAGAACAAGGACTAGTGAGTAGAAATTCTGGGAAATAGAAGACAATGAAGAGAACCCTTCACAAGGAATCAGACACTTCATGATTTTCCTAAAATTCAGTTTATTCATGCATTTATTCATTTCATGTGCTAGACTCTGGGATACAGAGGAGAACACAACCCACAGGTCCCTTACGGAGCTGTGTATGGCTGAAGATGTGATGGCTGAAGTTTTAGTTGCCATCTTGGACCATGAGTTGCCCTTCAAGATTGAAGCCACTAAGGACAGTGGAAGAAAAAACATAAGTACCTTGGATCTCCAATGACTGTGGATTCTGCATATGGCTCTAGATTAACTGTCTCTGGACTTTTCTTATATAAGAGAAACAAATTCCTACCTTGTTTTTAAGTTATTTATTTAGGTTTTCTATTATGTGCAAACAATCCTATTCCTGGCACACCAAGCAAAAAACTTTTTAGCCAAAACTGTATAAAGTAACAAATGATATCCCTTTTATATCAAGCATCTGGATACTTATGGCTGTTATTCTCCTGGGTCCCAGTGTGATGTCACCTTCCATATGAAATTTTCCCAGATTCTTTAGGAAACTCAATCTCTCCCTCCTTGGTTCTTCCACAGAACTTTGTTTATTCTGAAAGAATAATGCTTATCAAATTGGGTTTTATGACAAGACTCTGACACACACATTTATGATTACTATTCATTATGCTGCATAGGCATAGCATTATGAGAGTGTTTAAATGGGGCGGGCACTCGCGTTGCTGTCCAAGGTCCTGATCCCTCAAAGCACACTAGGACACAGTTGTTTTCCCGTCTTTGAGGCACTACTTAGACCTGACCAACCTCACTAAGCAATTCTGACTAGGCCAGGAAGAGGCCAGTTAGGAGAAAACGGTGAGCTCTAAAAGAGAGAGACAAACAGAGAACAGAGGCTGCTCAGAGCATAGCCACTGAGAGGAGGCCAAGGAAGAAAAATGAAAAAACAAACAAACAAAAAAAAACACTTTTCATTTGACATTTTCAAATAATGTCATCAGACTTAACAAAGATGGACAGCTAAAGATGAGTCATAAATTTGTGTTCTAAGCGATGCAAAGCTGTGCAAGTATTGACATGAACATCTATATTTGTGCAGACAGGGAAGCAGAATATCACCCATGTGGAGAAGGCAGGAGGAGTGATCTTCACTGCATTTAGACTGGCATGCTCATGCTTTTCCTTGTCAATATTTTTCAGGTTTTTAAAATAGTCTACCATATTTTTATTGGTCACAAGAAATGTTTTACCTCCCCCAAATGTGGAGAATGGAATTTTCTTCCTACATCTCCTTCCTCCTTGCAACTCATCCCAGTTGCTCACCCTGTGTTTGTCTTGGCTAGCCAAGTGATTCCCTGCTGCATAAGATTCTTACATTGCTCTTGATTCAAATTCATGGTAGGTGTTTAAAAATGCATAATCTCAGTTAATCCTCTCAACAGCCCACAATATCAGTATAATTATTCTCATTACAATTAAATTCATGTCATGGATCTTTGAGGCTGTTTGTGAATAGTTGAAACAATGAATAGTAATTCACGAATGTCAAGGGTCTATTCTAATTTACCTGTCTGTCTCCCAAAATAGCCTATGAAGGCTTTGAAGTCATGAACCATATCTTATTAATCATTATATTCTCAACAATACCTAGCATGGTTCCTGACACATAGTAGGGGCTCAAAGTATTTTTTGTATAAATGAATGAATTAATGGAAATGTATAATAATTAGTGTTGCATTTGAATCATTTAAACAGGGTGTATTTATGCATAATAGATCGATGATACATAAGGGAAATCTCAAAATAGTCTTAAGTGTGATGAAAAGGTTAGGAAAAAATTCTACATGCAGTTTCTACTATATGAAATAATGCATTCTTGAAAATTAAGACAAGGAACAGAAATAGTGAAATAATCCCTCTTTACACCTAGGTATCACTCCTGTGATAAACCAAAATAATTTAGTTTATTCTAAGGAATAAAAGGATAAGCCCTCCTGTCCCTCTCCTTCTCCTCTCTCCTTTTCCTCCCCTCTATCCCTCCTTCCTCATCTTCCCCTTCTGGTCCCATTTTCAGCATTTACTGAGATCCTACTGAATTAATGCACTATGAGGATTTCATCTCCTGCCTTTAAAGAGTTTACTCTTTAGTCAAGAGGAAAAAAGGTCACAAATGGCAGTATCTATAATCATAGTGACAACATCTGACTTTCTATAATAACATCAGACTCACAATTTTGCCCTGAAATGCCCTCTTGCCCACCATGAATCCTATCTTGGGAGTCTTGCCTGATCTTGTTTCCAGAGCACAGGAACAAGAGAGCAAAGAAAATTCTTCTCCTTATCTGTAAATACTTATTGTATCCAACTGAACTAAAATAACAGCAGGGCTTTCCTCTGGGATTGAAAGCTAGGAAAAGCCTTAGAACAATATTCACAATGACTACAGCTATTCAGGAGAAAGATTTAAACAACTGGAAGAGGCCTTATAGATCTTCCAATCCAACTACCTCATTTCTCAGATCTGGAAGCTGGAATCCAGAGAGGCAAAAGGATCTGCTTGTGGTTACCCAGCAAATCACTGCCAATGCCAGGACTAGAGCACAGATTTATAGGCTCCCATTAAGCACTTTTTCTATTTTTCACTATTTCTTAAAGTCCCCAAGGTTTATTCCATGCTGATATGTATGACCACAGGCTGTGCCCTGAACGGTTCTGACATGACCATGATGCAATTGGCACCACTGGAGTTTTGCATGTAGCAGCTCTGACTTCACTGGTGTTCTCTTCAGATTATTTTAAGTAGTGCAGGACGAACTTTGAAAGGTACAAATAATTATGTATTTATTTTAATGTTTAGGAAACATAAAAAGCACATCTAACTTTGATTTTATAGATAGGGATATTATACATTGCTTCTCAGCCTTTTGGCTAAGATCAAGTTTAGATAGGGATATTATACAGTGATCAAAAGTTTGCTTTAAATTTTAAGTTAAAAAGTGAGTGAATTAAAATAAAATATTTTTAAAAGTAAGGTAGTTAGTACAAGAATAGAGTAAAAAATTATGAAAATGGTGTGCATGTTATTGAAGTTTAGAAAACATCATGTTTATTATACTGCATCTCTCCAATATAAGATAAAGGACTTTGAAGCCAGGCACTGCGACGTGCACCTGTAGGCCCAGCTACTTCAGAGGCTGAGGCACAAGGATGCCTTGAGCCCAGGAGTTTGAGGTTATAGTGTGCAATGATTGCACCTATGAATAGCCACTGCACTCCAGCCAGGGCAACATAGCAAGACCCTATCTCTAAAAATAAAATAAAATTTAAAAAATTAAAAAAGGTAAAGACTTTGACAAATTTACTTGCTCAGAACATTATGAGAAGACAACCCTTTCCTGTACAAGATGAATAGTTGAATATGTGCACATACAGCAGAAATGGGATAAGCACAGTTAGGTGTAGGTTTTTTTATTCAGAAAGAAGAGAACGCAACTAGATGGGAGAGTTAGGCCTAAGTTTTAGCATGCAATAGAAATGATTATATTTTCAAATATGCACTCTTGGATGAGCAAAGAGTCAAGCAGAAACCCTGTGACCTCCTTTCTTGTAATTGAATATGAATATTTACCAGAAGAGCTGGGTTCAAATCGTGCTCCTGCCACTTTCCAACTTGTGCCCGCTGCCAAGTCACTTAACCCCACTGAGTATGTGAAAAAGCTGTGCTGTGAGGAATAACTATGAGAATGTCAAAATGCCTTGAAAGGGAGAATTAGAGAAAGACTGAAAAAGAGAAGAAAAAGAAAAAAAATGACAAAAGAGAGGAAGCCAGGTTGTAGGGACTATAAGAAGAATGGGAGCTGGTAAAATTATTTCAGACTGTATGTGCTGAAATAGTCATTCTTGTCACAAGCTGCTAGATTTTCTTCTTATGAGAAAACATTTCTAAGGTGGCAGATGAATATATTTTTAAAATTTTTCCTGAAACATAACACTCCAACAGGATGTGTTAGAGAAATGCCAAGAAAAGAAGGCAGAAGGAGGTAAAGTCCTTGAATGAAGAGGAAGATAAAGGGATTCATGCATGGACCCAGAGAGGCAGAAGTCCTACCTCCTCCATGAAGCTCTCCTGACCTCCTAGGTGGAAATGACTGTCTTTTCCTAGGGCCAGTGCAGTGGTTTAGGAGTATCTCTCTTTGTGCCATTCCATTAGATTAAAAATGCTTTGAGTGCTGGTACCATGTCTTACTCATGTTCTATATTCCCCATACTTCCCACAGGACCTGGAACATATGAAATGTTTGGCAAATGTCTGTTGAATGAATGAGCCTAGTTCTAGGGTCTTAAAGCCATGACCTTTGGGGGATAAATGGAGGTCCAGAGGACACTTAGCCTAGAGAAGAGATAACTCTGGGGAGATATACTCACCGTTTTCCAATATTTGAAAGACTGTTGTGGGGAAGTGTATTTGAAATGTGTTCTGTGGTCCCAGTGGCACAGGTCGGACTAAGAAAGCAAGTCTTATGAAATGTATTGTACAACACATGACTACAGTTAAAAACAATGTATTGTATTCTTGAAAGTTTCTAAGAGGGTAGATTTTAAGTGTTCTCACCACAAAAAATGATAAGTATGTGAGGTAATGTATATGTTAATTAGCTCAATTTAGTTATTCCACGATCTATACATATTTCAAAACATCATGTTGTACATGATAAATAGATATAATTTTTATTTGTCAGTTTAATTAATTAATTAATTTAGGAATAAAGAAACCAAGTCTCGGCTCACCTTAAGGAATTCTTTTGGTTTGTTTGTTTTTGAGGCAAGGTCTTGCTCTATGCAGTGGTGCCATCACAGCTCACTGCAACCTGCAATGCTTGGGCTCAAGTGATCCTCCTGCCTCAGCCTGTCAAGTAGCTAGAACTACAGGTGCATGCCACCACACCCCACTAATCTTTTTAAATTTTTTGTAGAGACAGGATCTCACTATGTTGCTCAGGCTACCATGAGGAATTCTAACTACCAGAACTGGCCAGCACTGTAATGGTTTATCTCAAGAAGACAAACTCATTCAAGCAGAGACTAGATACTACTTTTCAACGATTCAGACACAGAAGTAGATGATCTCTGTGATCTGACTGTCTTTTACTCTTCTTATATGTCTCTTCTCTTCTGCTTGTTAGGTTTCTGGTTGATTTAAATACATTTTCCCATTAGGTACCTCTATTCATTCTTGGAACCCTAGACCTTAGAACTGGACGGAATCTCAGAAATTATTTGATTCAATCCCTTCTTTGTACCACTCTGCAGATGGGAAAATGAAGACCCAAGTCAGATAACAAGATTATGGTGGAGACAGCCCTAGAACCCAGATCTCCAGGGTTCTTGGTGACCAAACTACAGTGCCACCGTGTCTGAACACTGTGACTCTCTTTCCTTTCCTGGTATCTGGGTCTTACTGTGTATCAGCAGGTACTGTACCTCTATTCCCCATTCTCTCACTTCAGAATAAAAAATGAAAGAGAAAATTTGCAGAATTATTATAAGCATTGTAATGAAAATACTGTCCTTTGTTGGATAAACCATATTGCGTAGTGGTTAAGAGCCATGGGTGGAGTGGAATGTACTGCCTATGTTCATGAACTATGGCGCAAGGCTTCATGTGCTCGGAGTTAGGGACCCCTGTTTTTAATCCCAGATGCCATATGGGATTGAGGCTTAAGGGTCAGAAAGACCTGGGTTCTAGTTACTCCAGTTTTCTAGCAGTGTGACTTTGGGCAAATTAATTAGCTCTCTGACCCCCAGTTTCCTCACTTCAAATATGAGAATAACTATACCTCCTTCCCATGGATGTGACAAGGCTTAAATAAAAAAGCACAGAAAACTCTTAGCAGAGTACCATAATAAGCACTTGATATTTTTTTTAGAAGACAGTGCTAGTCTTTTTATTTTTCCTCCCAGGCTCTTCACTTATATGAACATGGATAATTGAATAAACCTTCTTAACATTCCAGCCTCTTCCCTTTCTGTGGGAAACAATCCTACTCAATCCCAGTGTCTGCTTCCATGAAGACATCCCCTGCACTCATTAACCAGATGACATTGCACAGTCACTTCCCTCTCTGAGCTTGTTTTTCCATCTGTAAATGAAGGCAGGAGAGGAAGAAATATCTACTTTCTATTTATAGCAGTCCATTTCCACAAGTATATCTTAATTTTGTAATGTAAAGAAATAAAAGATTTTTAAAAATTGGACTAGATTGCTATGTAATGTCCCTCCTTGCTCTGATATTATTTGAACCTGAGACTCTAAATCTTCCTCTCCTCCCCCATTCCCAGTCCCTTCCTCCATCCCTAGCCTCTCTTTCTTTGGCCTTGGAATGCAAAACCCCAGCAAGAGTGCACCAATGCAGGTAGAAGGATTGTAAGAAATGTACTTTTCCTTTGGTCACCCTGTAGGATCTGGTCCCAGAAATGAATATAGCTGGAAATATGTAGGGAAGCACAGAACAGATCTGGTTGCCTCACTTAGTTGGAACTTAGCCTATCTTTTCATTTGAGCACTTTTCTTTATAATGTCGTCCCCATCTAGTACCCAATTTTCTTTTGGGAAATCCAGCAGTGTGAGTCAGAGAACTGCAGACTTAAAAGTGTGCAAGCTGTGTAATAAAAAACTCAAGTTCTGGCCAGGTGCAGTGGCTCATACCTGTAACTCTAGCACTTTGGGAGGCTGAGGTGGGAGGATCACTTGAGGCCAGGAGTTCAAGACTAGCCTGGGCAACATAGTGAGACCCTATCTCTACAAAAAAATTTAAAAATTAGCCGGGCTGTAGTCTTTGCTATTAGACAGGCTGAGGCAGGAGAATTGCTTGAGCCCAGGAGTTTGAGGTTACAGTGAGCTATGAGCGTGCCACTGCACCCCAGCCTGGGTGACAGAACAAAACTCTGTCTCTGAAAAAAAAAAGAAAGGAAAAATCAAGTTCCACAAAAACCTTGCAACCAACCCTGTCCTCATTCTGGTCTTCTTTTTTTCTCAAGGGCTTAAGCTTTTCTGACCAGATGACATTAATTTTATCTTTTCTTCTTTGGCCTATTTTAATAAAGAGAGGATACAAGATAGCCACCCTAAATATTTATATTTAAAATGTTTCAGAGAGAAGACAAATTTAAAAATTAGGACTATATGAAAAGGCATTTCTGACATCTTGGGAACATTTACAAGACCCTGTAGCGATGAGCCCACATTTCCTCAGGGCAAAAATTGGCTGGGGCTAAGACTTAGGGCAGAGACTGTCCAGCTGGTCAGTCTCTATCCTTTCCTTTTATCACCTGACCCCCATGGTCAATGCCAATTTTATACTGTTAAATCTAGCTCACTTCACTGGAGTCTGTCTCCTTTACACAAATGAGCTTATGACGCCAAGATTAGAAAGTTACTGCAATTGCCTATGAATCAACTATCATACAAAATTATCTGCAGTCGATTAATAAAATTTTAAATGCAACTAACAAGATTATTTTACAAAAGTGTCTGGACCTGGCATATGATAGACACTCAACAAAAAGTAGTTGCTATTAGTAGTAGCAGTATTAAAATTATTCTTTCTTAACTGAGATGTATCTTGTTACTTTGAGGACAATCCTAGGTTAGTGACATATGCAAGAGGAACAAATCAGTTGCTTCTCTGATGGAGAGCAGTCTCAACATATCATTTCCCAGTCCTCCAGGAATTCTGCTGAATGATGTTTTCTCCATCTTTTTACAGAGGTGTTTACAAAATAGGAGCCCAGAGGAGTTCCCGACTCTGTGTGAGGAGGAGGGCAAGGCATCACAGGGATATTGTTGAGGAAGAAACCTTCCAGATTTCATGCATTCATGTGGAGTGGCCTCCTTTACGGGAGTGGTGGCTTATATAATTGGTGAGTTTGGAAGAAGGAACAGCATATACAGGGCTTAGCATTTCTTTCTCTTTCTTTCTTTGGCACAAGCTCACATGGACCTCACACATATTCTGATCTGTTCTTTATACCTTACGTGTTACAGGAGATCAATGATTGCCTAGACCTGAGTGAGAGAGGGTCAGGAGATGTATCGTAAAGGGGTATGAGATACTTTTGGGTGTGATGAATGTGTTCGTTTTCTTGATTGTGTTGATGGTTTCACAGGTATGGAGGAATGTCAAAATTCATCAAGTCGTACACTGTAAATAGGTATAGCTAATTATGTGTCAATTATACCTCAATAAAACTAGAAAAACCTAAATAGGTAAATGCAGAAATAATTGTAAAAAAAAGCATTTATAATTGTGGAAAAGCATTTTCTATAATTACATGATTTTATTGTAAAAACAAGAGAGTCACCTATATAATTTATAATTCACTCATAGAAAATGGGAAAAAATGCTAACTATTTAAAAATCTTCCAGATAAAGAGTCTCAGTGAGTTTCTGAATCCATTTTTTAAAAATTATTGAAATGCCACATCTTCCAAATGGTTTGCAAGAAAAATTGATTAACATATAGGAAGATGGAAATTTACTAGCTGAATTTCAACAAAATGCTGTGCACAATAGGTATATACAATTGAAAGAGAAAATAAAGTTTTAATGTAGTCTTGGATCTACATATCACTGTGAGACATCTTTTTTAGCTACGATAGTCTTTAAATAAAGCATCCCAAAAAGCTGAAACGAGAACAGACCTTCAAATTTCTACACCACAAAATATTTAAAAAATTTTTTTAAATAACGGAATGCATCCCACTACATTTTACTCACTACAGTATTATCACCGGTAATAAAAATGTTTTTTCTATAGCTAATGAGAGCTTTTAAAACTTTTTAAAAATAGTGATTCAATACATACAATAAAATGTTAAATATTAAAAAATCTAATTCTAGAGCCAAATATATTAACAAGATCATTTGGCTTCAAACATAAGCCATGTTCTACTATTCAGACTTTATTAGTAATAAAAATGGCATTTTAATCTCAATCAGCCAACTCCTCTGACTACAACTCAAAGAGATTTGAACTGAGCAGGGAAAAAGGGGGAGTTGTTTATTGATTTCCTAATAGTGGTGACATTTGGCTTGAGTTTTGAAGACTGAGTAGAAGGTCACCAAGTAAAGATGTGAGAAAGGACATTATAGGAAAGAGAAATGAGGGAAGAAAAAGTAGCGTAATCAAAGTTATGGAAACATTAAAGAGCCTGATGCACCAGTGAAGTGCGTGGCTGAAGTATTATTTAGGGTGTGTGTTGGAAAGTGGCAGGAAAAGAGGCTCTTGAACCATAGGCTTGGTCTAGATTAATGATAGACATATATGTCTTCAAAGCAGGAATTGTGTATATCAAGTTCCCCACAGATTTACTGGTGCTTATAACTGTGCCTGGATCAGGGAAAGGAATGAAAGACATTTAACATGATGTTTAATGAATTTGCATGTTCCTCTGCAGGGATGGGGGTTTGGTTTTCACCCATTCCCTTTCTTTTGTGAGCTAGCCCATATCAGTTTTTCTTAAATTAACCATAGCTGTTTTCTGTTACTTGCAACCAAAGAACTGTGGCCGATTCAGTTGCCGTAGTTCAGCTCCTCAGTACCTCTTCTATGAAGAATATCAAGGACATCCAAAGTGCTGTGGGCCACAAGTTCAGAAATCCCAGGGTATGCAGCTATTATTTAAATGAACGGTGAATCAAGAGGGTCTGTATGTGTAGTAGATGGAAGTCAAGTGTATGTATTTAAGTCAAGTGTATGCAACATATGAATGAGCAGAAACATTAAACATAACCTTTAGGAAAAGACAACAGGCAAGTGCAAACAAAAAGAAGGCAGAATATGCATTATTCATACTACAAAATAAATTCAAGGAAAGCAAAATCTATTTAGATATTTACCAAAAGGAGAACACTACAAACAAAGCTTATGGGAATGGGCCAAATCTCTACTTACAAAAAGATTAACAACCATAGATTTCCTTATTATAGAAATAAGAATAAAAATACTTGAACTGAGCAGTCAATTTAAGAAACATGACAAAGAGAAAGGAGCATACAGAATGAGAAGGGTGTTTGGCTGTAGTCTGGTCCATGGATGTGGGACAGGGAAAGGAAGGGCCTCTTGAATGCACAAATAACATGATCAGAGAGGTGCAAGGACAACCAAAAGAGCTCAGTGTCACAGAAGCAAGGGACACAGAGTTTTAACAAATAAGTAGTGAGTTACAGAAGGGAGGGAATAATCAACAGTATTAAATGCAAAAGAGAGATCCAATAAGAAAATGACTTAAATTTTCTACGGAATTTGGAAATTACCAGTAAGAGGTCACTGGGGTTACTTCTGAGTTTCCCACAGAAAGAAAATACTTTTGCAGAATGAAAAGAAAAGACACTGGAGTAGTGGTCATTTCTTACATTTGCCATCCAGAATCTTGCTAGCTTTCTTATAGCACGTGTACTCCAACTTTGCTACGGAAAAGACCTGGCTTCTTACTTTTAGCCATGTGGTTCAGGTGCAGATCATGCAGTCCACGTCCAGGGGTTGATGTGGCAGACTGTGGGTTGGATAAGCTGACTCCCATTCCTCACCTGTGCTCACTTTCCCAACCACCTTACAGCAAACAGTGGCAGGGTGGTCTATGGCCCCAGAGAAATGATGTCCAGACAGATGTGATGACTAGAACTGGGGCATCCATCCTGTGAGAACAAGTGAAAGCTCAAGAGAATCACAGCTCTATCAGCCCCGAGTCCTTGAGCCACCTAATCATTAGCTATATGACTCCAGACTTTCTATGATATAAGATAAATACACCCCTGATATCAACTCCAGATGTCAAATCTGTCCTTGTAGCTGAATTAATCTCAGTTACAGAAGACTTGTAGCTTATGGTGATGCTGACTTTGTCCCTAGCTCCAGAGGTGGATATGTGAGTTAGGCCTAAGCCAATTCACAAAGAAGATTTCCTTGGGGACGGTGAATTGTTCAGGGATGGGCACAAGAGCCAAGTCAGGACAGTTAGAGTCAAAGAAACTCATTTGCCAGAACATTTTTGTGAACTATCAGAGAAGCAAATTTCTCTTTTTCTGCAGTAATTGAGCAAGAAAAGATATGTGTGGATGGAGCCGTGGCAGCATCTTGAGGGGGAGAATCTGCCTGAGGCTTGAGCCAGAACAGAAAAAGCTGAACCAAGAGATGAAGAAAGAGAAACTGGGTTCTGGTGACATAGCGTGGGATTCATTCAAGCCTTATTTGGAGTCATCTGTACCCCCAGGGTTTTCACATATGTGAGCCAGTAAATTTCCTCTTTGTTTAAGCCAATTAGGTTTGGGTTTTCTGTAACATGAAACCAAAAGAATCAATGGCAGATAGTATTTTCCAAAGATGACTCCATCGATATATTTATCCCCTTTCACATGCTCTTCTTGCAATGTGTCATGTGACTGATACTCTTCCAACTGATGGTGGGGTCTGTGTTCCCACCCTTTGAGTCTGGGTGGGGCTTGTGACTGCACTAATCATGGAGTATGGTACTAGGATGCCATGTGATTTCCAAGGTACAGGCAGTCTGTCTTTCCCTCTCTCTCTCTCTCTCTCTCTCTCTCTCTTCATCTCTCTCATTGCTTGCCTTTGTAACCCAGCCTCTATATTGTAAAGAAACCTAAGCCACTTGGAGAGGTTACATGTAGGTGTTCTAGCCAACCATCCCAGCTAAGGTCTCAGGACAGCCACAACCAATCACCAGATATGAGTGAACGAGACTTCAGGTGAGTCTAACCCTCAGCCTTCAAGTCTTCCAGCTGAGACCCCAGACATCATGAAACAGAGACAAGCCATTCTGGCTGTGTCCTGTCTGACATCTCAGCCCACAGAGAGCATAAAAGATAATAAAAGATTATCATTGTATTTTGTTGTTGTTGTCATTGTTTGAGACAAAGTCTCACTCTGTTGCCCAGACTAGAGGGCAGTGGCATCAGCATAGCTCACTGCAACCTCAAACTCCTGTGCTAAAGTGATCCTCCTGCCCCAGCTTCCCATAGTGCTAGGATTACAGGTGTGAGCCACTGTGCCTGGCCAAATTATGATTGTGTTTTGGAAACTAAGTCTTGGGGTAATTTGTAACATAGCAATAGATATACTATAAAAAGTAAAATTTAAAACCCTAGCAATAGATATACAGAGTCCTAATTAGTAGAATTGATGTTCTATGTGAGAGTGATTTAAGAAGAATAGCAGAATGGGAAATAAGATTGCAAAGCATGAGGAATGAATGGGAGATGCGAAAAATGGAGCCAGAAAGTAAGATATTCTGGAATATTTCCATGAAAGCATCTCCCTGGTGTTAGGAAAGGATAAAACGAGTCAGAATGCGGAGCTAACAGCAACCATGCACACTCCTGCTGACCATGAGAGGACCAAAGGCTATGAGTTTGATAGAATTCAGGAGGAGGAGCTTTCACTAACAGGTTTTGTGAATTTCTCTGCATTCCAAAAGGCATGTAGAAGGATTCATTAGGAGAATCAGTGAAACCCTCAAGAAGGCATTTATTTGAGAAGCATTCTCTGCTCAAAACCTCCAGCAGACTCCATTGCCTCTGATAAAGATTAAACTCTTCAGTCTGGCATTTGAGGGCCTTCTTGCCATTTCTGTTTCCCAGTCATCCCCTTTACATACCCTATGGTCCAGCAAAACCGCATTGCTTGACAACGGCACTACTTGATGGTCTCCAAACTCCTCCTCCCTTCACTGTGCCACCTCTAGACCTCTGAAGAAGGAAGAAGTTCTGGAACACCAGCTATGGTCAGAGTATTCTTCAGAGCCTGTGCCCATGATTCCCTCAGCCAAAGTAGAGATGCCTCCTGCAGTGAGGGATCAGTGATGCGTGGTTGTAGGGCCTGCAGGCTTCTTCTAATATGATTTTTAAATTGATGTATAATTTATATACAACAAAATGCATAGATCTTAGGCCTACTGTTCTATGAGTTTGACAATTGTATTCACTTGGGTAACTACCAAGTCAATGAGGCTTTAGAATACAGTAAGTTCTCAATGTTGTCAAGAGGTTCTTGGAAACTGTGACTTTAAGCTAAATGATGTATAATGAAACCAATTTTAGCATAGGTGAATGTGTATAAACAAGAGTTGAATTCCTCTGGCAGATTTCTGGTCACAAAAACAATACCAAACTTCTAAATAAAGACCCAAAACACTTCTAATATTAAACACCGAAATAGATGCGAGCTCTACATACACTTAAGAAAGATTAATGAAAACACGATAATTATTTATCCAATTTTTGGTGACTCTGAGTGACAGGAGCAAGGTGGGACTCAACTCTGGACAGGACACCCTTCCATGAGGACACACTCACACCGACACTTGCTCAGACTGAGACAATTGGATGTGCCAATTCACCTAATGTGCACATCTCTGGGGCGTGGGAGGAAAATGGAGTACCTGGAGAAAACCCACGCGGACAGGGGGAGAGTGTACAAACTGCACAGTGGCCTCAGCTAGGAAGCAATTTTTTCCCCTCATCAATGTTGTGACAAAATGACGTTGAACAAAACAACAGCGTTAGAGAATCTGCTGTATTTCTATCACTCCAAAAAGTTCCTCATTCCCCTTCCACTTTCTAGTCAATGCTTGGCTACTTCCCCTCTTCACTCCCCAGAAAACAACTACTCTTGATTTCTATCACCATAGTACCTCTCTGAACTTCACGTAAATGGAAATGCATAGTATGTATTCTGTGTCATGCTTCTTTCACTCAACATAATATTTTTGAGATTCACCCATGCTTTTGTATGCCTTAATTTTTCCTTTTTATTGCTGAGTCGTATTCCATTGTATGAATATAGCACAATGGTTTTTTTGCTATGTTTTTATATAGAGACAGGATCTCTAAAAATGTTGCCCAGGCTACAATGCAGGTGCAATCATAGCAGTGGCAGCCTCGGACTCCTGGGCTCAAATGATCCTCCTGCCTCAGCCTCCCAAGTAGCTGGAACTACAGGTAGCATGCACAACCATGCCTGGCTAATTTTTCTTATTTTTTTTTAGACAAGGTCTTGCTATGTTGCCCAGGCTGGTCTCAAACTCCTGGCTTCAAGCGATCCTCCTGCCCTAGCCTCCGGAGTTGCTGAGATTACAGGCATGAGCCACATTGCCTGGCAAATACAGCACAATTTGTTTATCCATTCTATTGATGTACCTTGGAGTTGTTTTAAATTTTGAACTATTCTTAATAAATCTATGAATATTCTTCAACATTTCTGGTGGATATGTTTTTACTTCCCAGGAGTGGAATTGCTGGGTCATTGGATAAGTGAATATTTAATTTTATAAGAAATTGCTAAACAGTTTATCTAAGTAGTTGTGTTATTTTTGCTCTCACCAACAGTGCATGGGAGTTCCAGTTGCTCTATCCTTGCCAATATTTGGTATTGTTAGTCTTTTGGTATTATCAGTAGGTGGGAAATTGTATCTCATTGCGGTTTAATATGAATTTCCCTAGTGACTAAAGATGTTGAAAAAAGCTTTACATTTGTTTATTTATATATTTTTGTGAAGAGTTTGTTCATGTCTTTTGCTATTTTTTAAATTTATTTGTACCTGCAGCCTACTTTGTTGTCGTGGTTACAGAAGTCCACCTGGAATTCACCTCACCCTGGCACACAGGTTCAAGGTGAGAAGAAAGGCCAAGTGTCTACATTTTTTTAATTTATTTTTTTGAAACAGGGTCTCACTCTGTTGCCCAGGCTGGAGTGCAGTGGCCTGATCTTGAAGTCCTGAGCTCATGTGATCCTCCCACCCCAGCCTCCCAAGTAGCTGGGACTACAGGTGCTATGGCTTGACTCTCCACACCACTGTGCCTGGCCCCAGGTTTGTATAATTTGAAGGATCTGAACCTAGGTAGAGTTAGTTGGGCTACACAGGATCATGCAAGTGTTGCAAACTGTGTCTTCTGGCATTGCACATGACACAGTGCACCTGGACAAAGAGTAGAACTCCTGACTGTTATACTACAGTAGTGGTTTGTAACCTTGGATGTAAATTAGAAACACCCAGGGGAGTTCTCATCCCCAGATTCTGATTTAATTGGTGGAGGTTCAGTCTGGGCATTTGGAGTTTTAACAGCTTTCCAGGTGATTCTAATATGCAGCCAAGGTTGAAATCACTGTTCTAAAAGGAAAGACATTCACTCATTACTAAGCATCTGCTATGCTATTTTGCGAAAACATCAAGCTAATTTAAACAGAATATTAGGTGTTTTTTTCACATGGAAAAGTTAGGGCAGCTGGAGATTTTTAGTTCTTTATCAACATCAAGTATTAGACTGTAGAATGTGGACCATAATGAGTTACTTTGTTGTCTTCATAATTCTCTCAAGGCCCCATTTCATCTATAATAATAGTGTTTGAAATAAGTGAGAATGTAGCCCTTATAGTTCTAGACACATTCACCCAGCAGTTAAAATGAGGTATAAGAGTTATCTTTTTCTTTTTTGAGATAGAGTCTTTCTCTGTCACCCTGGCTAGAGTGCAGTGGCTTCGTCCTAGCTCACTGCAACCTCAAACTCCTGGGCAAAAGCAATCCTCCTGCCTCAGCCTCCTGAGTAGCTGGGACTACAGGCATGCACCACCATGCCCAGCTAATTTTTCTATTTTTTTGTTGAGATAGGGGTCTCACTCTTGCTTAGGCTGGTCTCGAACTCCTGACTTCAAGCAGTTCCCCTGCCTTGGCCTCCCAGAGCGCTAGGATTATAGGCATCAGCCACCATAGCCGGCCAAGAGTTATCTCTATTTCTTGCTGTAAGCTGATATGGAGACCTACCATGTATTTGTAACTTGCTGCCAAGTTCCATTCCCAAAAAAGCCAGATTTCAAATTTGGAAAAAGTTGTGCAGAAATTATGATGTAGGGCCAGGGTCAGCAAACTACAACTAGTGGGCCAAATCTAGTTTGTTGCCTATTTTTGTAAAGTCTGTGAGCTAAGAATGGTTTTTACATTTTTGAATGATTGAAAAAAGCCAAAATGAGAAAAATAATTACATGAAAACCAAATTTCAGGGTCCATAAATAAACTTTTATTGGAACACAGCCATGTTCTTCACTTATTATTTATGGCTACCTTTGTACTCAAGTGGCAGAATTGAGTAGTTGCAAAAGAAACTGTATGGCCCACAAAGCCTGATACATTTTTTACCTGGAACTTCATGGAAAAGATGTGCTGACACATGGTTTAGAGAAAGATTCTCTGAAAAGGGGAAGAGGAGAATTGGAGAATTGAGGAATACATAGACATTACGGGTCTTTCACAAAGAGTGAGCCCTCCTGTCTACCCACACTCCCACTAAGCCAAGCCCTGGGGGGATAAGGAATAAATAGTAGTAAATAATGGAACTTACAATTTTTTTTGTGAATGTATAGGGGTGACCCCCTTTCTGGTTAGTGCCCCAGAGAATAAGTGACTGTCTGGTGAATCTAGGCTCCTGGTTCTCAAGGTTCGGTCCCCAGACTTTTAGCCCCAGCATCACCTGGAAGCTTGTTTGAAATGTAAATTCTCTAGCTTTGCCCCAGATGCACTGAATCAGGAACTTTGGGAGTATGAAGT